>NC_056732.1:524864630-524894630 GCF_019279795.1 Protopterus annectens
AGAAATAACTGAAATTCTGCACAAATATATATGTATAGATACACAGATAGCTAGATAAGCTAATGTATCATTTGTTATTTCAGACTGTGCTCTGCTTAGATTATGCACCTTCTGACAAGCAGAAGCACTGATTTATACTTATTAAAAAATAACTTTTCTGATCTGAAGTTCCAGGAATAGTCTCTGGCTTTGTTAAGTACAATTTCTGGTTATTACTATGATTGAGTTATAATTTTCTATGCCTTCTGTGTGTAATCAAAATAAAATTTTTTCTGCACAGTTTTACAATTAGTAAATAATAGAAGAAATTCAAGTAATTGTGAATTACTGTTCTGGTCTAAAATGTCAAATTCCATGAATCCTCAGTTTTATCTAGTACTCAGAATTCACACTTTTGTATTTCCAGTGAAAAAATGGTCATTATAGGCGACCGCTGCACCACTCCCATAGTATGTTCTTCCCTGGTGAAATCAGATCATCGGACTGTTTCATTTGAAGTTTCTATCCCACCCCTGCCCATAATCAAGCTAAAAAAAATTCTCAAAAGCTGAGGACAACCTCCTAAGGGAGGGTATCAGTAACTTCACACCACCACCCTCTCAGAGGATGCAGACAGCTATGCTGAACAGTATGCCAATGCAGTATACAACAAGCACCTGTACAACTGCATGGACTCAGCCGTACCCAACAGAACTAAAACCTGCTCCTCAAGGAAACACAAACCTGTTTGGTGGACATCCTCTATCAACAGGCTTTACAACAAAAGGAAGAAACTCTTGTCCAAGGGGAAAAAGAAACAAATTCCAAATTGGAAAAACTCCCTCCTTAACCTCAACAAGCAAATTAGATGACTAGTGAAAACCTCCAAGGCCAATTATGAATTGAAACTAGCCTCAGAAACAAAGGGAAACCATAAAGCCTTCTTCAGTTACGTCAGCACCCTCCATGGCAAAGCCCAGGTTTGTTCTGAATTAGTACTTAACAGTATCACTTACACTGATCCTGTTGACTTAGTCAACCTGCTAGCAGATAGGTTCAGCACAAACTTCACCCCCCTGTCCCCCCCAAAGGCCCTTTCGGCATCCCCTATATCACATCTACATAGATCAGGTGTTGCAGGCCCTATCCAAGGCAAAGAACACAGCTTCCATGGGACCTGATAGTATTTCAGGATGTATTCTGTACCATCTCCAGCAAGAACTAGCTTCACCATTGAGCACCCTATTCAACCACAGCCTAAGTACTGGCTTCATTCCAGCAGAGTGGAGAACTGCCATTGTCATCCCGTTGCACAAATGTGGTGCCGCTACTGACTCTGGAAACTATCACCCCATTAGCTTGACAAGTCGGATCTGTAAAGCCATGGAGCGTATTATTATATATCTCATAAACAAGAACATAGGCAATCTCCAAGCACTTGACCCCACGCAGTTCGGATTCGCCAAGTGCAGATCTTGCCTGTTGAACCTGGTTGACTTCTTTGAGACTGTCACCAAGGTCCTGGATGAGGGAAAGTAAGTACATACAGCTTACCTTGACTTGGCCAAGGCCTTTGACACAATCCCCCACTCAGGCATGATTGAAAAGCTAGTACAACTTGGCATAAAGCCCTGTCTCATTAGGTGGGTGGTCAACTGGCTTACCGATTGGACCCTCAAAGCCAAAATAAGTACCTCCACCTCTGATAGCAGACCTGCCACTAGTGAAGTTCCCCAGGGATTTGTCTTGGGACCCCCTACTGTTTGGTATCTGTTTCTCAGAGATCCAGGCAAAGACAAAAGGCCTGTGGCTGACCAAGTTTGCGGATGACTGTAAGTTGGGTGCTGTCATTGACTCCCTAAATGATGTTAACATACTGCAAGAGGGTCTCACAACAACTAATGACTGGTGCCAAAGTCATGGCCTCAAACTAAATGCAAAAAAAGTATCATCATACCATTTAGCAAAAAAACACGACTCCTACCAATGACCACATCAACGGCAAGCCCCTAAGCACACAACCTGTGGTGAGAGAACTGGGCACTCAGGTTGATAAAAACCTCATATTTGACCATCATGTAGCAGCAGTAGTCAGAAAAGCAATTTACTTGGGTCAGCTCATAAGTAAAGGGATTGCATCCAGAAAAAAGGAGGTTATTACCTCTCTATACTCCTCCGTCATTAGAACAGTAATTGAGTATAACGCCTCATTTGGGATGTACCTCTTCAAACATCTGCATCAATTAGAAAGGCCACTGAAATACCTCACAAAGAGAATCCATGGCCTCCAACACCTGTTCTATGCAGACATTATCACTGTGCTTGGTATCTTACAGATTGCTCAAGGGTTATCTGTGTCTTGTCTACAAGGCAATCTCGGACCCTGTCCTACTAGAGATGCTCCATATCCATAACTGTAACTCCTCACGCACTATCCACTCAAAAGGCCTGAATCTAATATGTGACATCAACAAAACCTGCTGGAGAGACAGGTTTGTCTCCCAGAAGCTGCCCATCTCTGGAACAAACATCCCACACACATCAAACAGAGCACCTCGCTGGCCCTCTTTAAGCGCAACCTTGATGAGTGGATGGGAAACCATAAATTTGTCCCAGGGGTTCCACCTGTGTTCCTCACTGACAGGGGTGACAGGTGCTGACTGAGGTTTCTTTTTAGGGATAAACTCTTGGCTAGGCTTGTAAGAGCCCAGGACCATTAGCCTAGTAACCTCCTATGATCCTATGATCCACAAACATATGTTTCAAAGTGTTGTGTCTGAAGAGTGTAAACCATTTCTCAGTGTGGCCATGCAAATTTGTATATGGAGTTGTACAAATGACCAGGACACACTGTTTGAGAAGTATAGTTTCACACAATGTGCTAGGCTATAGGTAAAGGTATGCTACTACTTCTGTATTTTTTTTTAATTTCTTCAAATCTCTGGGTTTCTAATGTCATGACAGGAATGGATCCCATTCCTAAGTCAAAGTAAGGTGCCTAGTAATGACTCCTTCTGCAATTCATATGGAGTTACATGTATCGGTAACATATCTAAGTTGTTGTGTCTTTCGGCTTTTCCCGGTTAGGGGTCGCCACAGCGGAACTCCAGTCCGCTAATGATTGGCAGTAGATTTTTACTTGCCAGTATTCTTTTTTATAAGACTCATTGCTCCTACTACTATTGGAACTGTCTGAGTATTCTTGTTCCAAATTATCCTCATTTCTGTCTTTAAATCCTGGTATTTCATGACTTTGTGTCTCTCTGTATATAAGTCACTGGGTGTAGCAATTTCAATGATTAATGCTATTTTTGTCTTCTTTTCATGGACTACTATATCTGGTTTTCTCGCATCTATTTTTTGAACTGTTGGTAATGGGTGATCCCACGTGATATAAACTTCATCATTTTCTATAATGCTTTGTGGCTCATGTTTCCAGTGCTTTTCAGTTACTGCAGTATTTTAGTGTTTGTACAATCCCCAGTGCAACAGTCTTACCACATTATTGTCTTTCAGTATACAGTCATTCTGCCATTAGTATGTCACAACCAGCAACAAGATGTGCAACTGTTTCCAATTCTGTTTTACAAAACCTACATTTGTCTTTTTCTCCCACATGTTCAATAGACTTTGTAAGCCAATGTGTAGATAGTCCACTATCTTGGGCCGCCAATATTAACATTTCATCTTTTGGTTTAAATACACCACCCCTTAACCATTCCTGTGTTCAATTCTGATCAACATGAGGTTGTTCCATAGCTTTCTGTACTTGAAACTATATTTATGTATTTTCCACATTTCTTGCCTTCTCATCTGTTCCTTCACCTTATATTCTTTTTTTTTTGGCACATTCAGTTGCTGCCTGATTTTTGTCGACTTCTGGTTTGATTTCCATTCTTGCTTGATGCAGATATGCTTCTGCTAAACTAAGCAGGGAAGTCATCTTAGACTTATTCTCCTCATGTTTTAAAACTTTCACTATATTTGGGTCTTGTGAGGTCAGCAGATATATATGCAGTCCTACAATTGCAGATCTATACATGTAATCAGTTTTGAGGAGGCCCATACCTCCTTCAGAATGGGGAATATATAGTCTTGGTATGCACTGATTTTTATAAATCATATGATGAGCATGAAGCACCCTTATTGTTTTCTTGTCCAATCGATCCAACAGTTTTTTGGGCCAGCCAATCACTCTAAAACTGTAAGTTAGGACAGGACGAACAAATTGGTTTATAGCTTGGACTTTGATCCTAGATGTCAACGCTATTTTCAGTATTAATTTTAGTCTTCTAAAATATTCCTTACTATGTTTTGTTTGCATTTGTTCATGTTTTACTGTTGATCCTTCATCTTGCCCCATATATTTATGCACTCTCTTACTCAAGTTCTTTATATCACATTCCTGTCCCAGACTGATGTTTTCTTGGTGCTGTACCTTTCCTGTTAAAGGTTGCTTTTGCACATTTATCAAGACCAAATTACATTTTTATATAATCTGAAAATGTTTTGATCACTTGCGATTGTGCTTTCAGTTCTTCATCTGATGGACTCTACAATTTTAAGTCATCTACAAAAAGATGAGAAGTCTTTACAATCTGTTGTTTACTGGGAGCTAAATTGTAGCCATGACCTAATCTGTTAAGTAAACAGCTTGGTAGGTTAAGGGGAAGACAAAAAAAGCAGCGGTGACAAAGAGGCACCCTGGAATATCCCTCTTTGAATTTTTATTCTTGGAATAATAATTTGAACCTTATCATGGCTTAACTGCATAGTGGTCTGCCACTGTTTCATGGTCACTGTAATGTAATCGATCAGTATAGGGATTATCTTATACATTTTTAAAAACTCTTTTATCCATGAATGTGGGATAATATCCAATGCTTTGTTGCAGTGGTGGCTGATGACTTCAAATCAAAGGGGGGGCTGCAGGAGACAGATTAATGGGAGGGGCCAATGGGAAAGGGTGTGGCCAACTAGAAAGGGGCAGAGCTATGCTCAAAACTGCAAAAACTGAGAATTTAATTAAATATACTGCCCTGGGTGCCAAACTGTCATCATGAGAGTCCAATCAAGACAAAATGAAGTGGAGAAGAAAAAAAATATTTCAATGTATTGGCTACATGACAGCTTACTTAATATCTAGATGGAAACAAAAAGGTTGTGAGGCATGAAAAAATAAATTACTTTTTAAACACATTACTGGAATGCCAGCCAAAATCAAGTATAAAAAAACAAGCAGCACTCAATTCAAACCACTTTTCCTTGCACTGCAGTTCTGATTATAATTTATATTCAGCTTTATAAAAGTACCAAGTAACATGCTGAAATTAGCAATTTCTGTGATACCCCCACTTGTAAAAATGTATATTCTTCATGTTTCACTGTTGCAGTCATCACATTTGGGTTATCCCTGCCAGGGTAGCCCTCGGCCGGCCCGAATACCAGAGACTTAGTATTTCTGTGTCGGTTGCTGTTGCTTGAGGACTGACATCAGGTCAGTAGTATAAAGTAAGGTAGCCAACACCATTACATCAGTCTTTCTTGCCATGGAGCCCAAAGCAGAAGCAGTTTGCAAGAGTGCCGGTCGGCCACTACCTGAGTTTTCATCTACCGAATTGAAGTTGAAGTCTTCTAAAGCTAAGTACCCCATTGGGGATCCTTTTTTCTTGCACTAACCGATGTCAGAAAAAGTTAATAACTGTCTCGCCTGTGGAAAGCAAATACCACACCAAGACTTCCACTCTTACTGCATCAGTTGTTAAGGCCCAGACCATGACGTCCCCCATTGTCACTTCTGTGCTTTGTTCAATGCCGGAACTATCCATTGTCAGGACATTATTGTAGCCAGATATTTTTGCTTACAGTCCTCGAATTCTGATATGGCTTCGGTAAGCCATCCAACAGCAGATCTTCTGAGAAAACATAAAAATAAAGACAGAGACAGACTGCACAGGTCCAAACCTACCGATGATGCTTCTATTAAGCTAGTCATCAGTTTTCCGGTACTCAGTGAGGTGCTTTTGCAGCCCCTAATGCCCGCTTCTGTTGATTTGAAGGCTGCTACAGAGACTGTTTCAGAGTCTGGTATGCCACAAAACTCTTCTTCGACTAAAGATCCTGTGGTCGTCTCTACCTTGGATGGGTTAGGAGCGACTGAGCAGGCACCAGCTTCCAAGGAAGTCCTTTGCACTACCAAATCTTGACACAAACCAATGTCGTCTTTCACGACTACCATTCTTTCAAAAATGACTGAGTTTCTTAGGCCCAGGGTACGGACCACAATTAAGAAACCGAAACCCGGCATACTTTAAGGGAGCATTTCAATGGGATAGTCAGGACTACCCTCAGTCTAAAAAGAGACTCAGGGAATTCCTAGATCTTCCACAACACAGACCCTTGGTCATCCCCCCAATGTTGTGGACCTGTCAACCCATGTTGTGGAGGATGTTTTCCTCAAATTCAGCTTGACTTCTGATGCCCTTCCTCCAGCTCCCAGAAAACCAGACAGGTACTACAGAGTCCTTGACTCACACAAATATTTTTTTAAAAATCTTACAGCTGACTCTGAGGTCATTTCTCAAGGGCCAAAAGGGATTAAAGCAACCTCTGCTTAGAATCCCACCCCCTCAGATAGGGATTCCCGAGCACTGGACAGATGGGATAAAAAAGTATACACCTCAGCTACTCTTGCTATCAGGCCACTAAATTGTCAGTTCCATATGTTGAAATTTCAGCAACATACCTTGGAACTCCTTAAACAAAAAATGTTTTCCTTTCCTGCTTGGGCAGAATCTAAAGATTTACAAGAGTTAATGCATTCTGCAAGTCAAGTAACTAAACACACCTTGCACTGTGGTTTTGATACCCTAGAAGCTTCTTGCAGGGCAGCAGTCACTGGATCTGTCATTAGAAGGCATGCGTGGCTTAAGGAACAGCCCCTGCCAGACCATGTCAAATCTAAATTGTTGGATGCCCCCTTGCACAAAGATAACTTATTTGGCATTAAGGCAGGAGAGGTCTTAAAAAAGATGGAAGAAAAAGCAAAATATATGCAAACAGTTAAGGATTTCTTGCAGGTCCAGCCCCCTAGGTTCAGCAGGCATTGTCCCTCCAACACTGGATTTTCCCAGTAAATTGGCCCATCCTAGGCCCCATGGAAACAGACCCCCCCCCCAAGACAGCAGTGACAGGGAATGCAGTGATCTAAGCAGTGGACTACCTCCACTTCAAAACGAGGGAGTTATAAGCCACCCCCTTATGGTAAGAACTCACAGTGACTCACCTCCTCCACCCCCTCCCTTTGCCCACCTGCACTTACCTCTAGGAGGAAAACTCTCCTTTCACACAAGCACCTGGGCCACCATTACCAAGAACCACCAATTTTCCTTCCACACCCTTCCAACCCCAAAAGGGTTCCCATATCTACCACCAAATTAGTGAGCAGAGGCTCAAAAGCAAATGCTTTCCCTGCTCTCTATGAAGGCAGTAGAGCACGTTCTTGCAGAACAGATAGGCCAAGGTTTCTACTCCAAACTATTTCTGGTAACCAGAAAAGAGGGCACCTGGCACCCCATCCTCAATCTATGCATTCTAAATACCTTCCTGGTGATCCCAAAATTCAAAATGCTCACACACCAGCAGCTAGCTGCTAACCATGCTGTCCAAGGATGCTTTGCTAGCCACCATAGATCTAAAAGAGGCTTACCTCCACATTCTTTTCAGGGAATCATGCAGGAAATATCTCTACTTCAGGGCAGGATATCAACACTTTCAGTTCTTTGCGCTTCCCTTTGGCTTATCTACTGCTCCCAGAGTTTTCCCAGAGTTTTCACAAAATGTCTGGCTCTGGCCATTGCCTTTTGCAGACAAATAAATGTTCAGATTTACCCATACTTAGATGACTGCCTTATTCAGGCAGACAGCCAGGAAAAGCTGCTCAAGCACTTGGCCTTTGTAAAGACCCTCCTGATCTCTCTAGGGTACACAATCAAGGAAAAGAAATCCAAGCAAGTGCCCACCCAAAGGATAATCTTCCTGGGAGCAAGTCTGAACACAGCATCACAGATGGCATACCTTACACAAGAGAAACAAATTTTCCTGACAACCTACTTCTCGCAACTAGCCACCAGCCCCCAGCTATCTGCAAGGAAGAATCATGCAAGCTCTGGGGTTCATTGCTTCTTGCATACTACTCATTCCATATGCCAGACTGAATATGAAGAAACTTCAGTGGTACCTAAACAGCCTTTGGTGTCAACACTCTCAAGACCTGGAAACTCTTCTATCTATAATTCCTTGCCTTAGAAAAGATTTTCTTTGGTGGGCAACAGGATGCTCCCTCAACAAGGGAATGCCTTTCTCCCCATCCCCTGCCACCCAGACTCTCACCACAGATGCATCAGACTATCCTTGGGGTGCACACCTGGACAGCAGGTGCATACAGGGCCAATGGAGCCCACAGCAAATCCCTCTACACATCAGTCAAAAAAAGATGATGGCTGTGCAGCACTCCTTGATAGCTTTCAAGCCCATTCTCTCTCCAGGGACTCTCCTGATCAAAACAGACAACACCACTGTGATGTGGTACATCAACAAGCAGGGAGGGCCTCACTCATACCCTCTATGCAGGCTGGTCATGATCCTTTGGCACACAGCCTCTGCCATGCAACTACACCTGTTAGCACAATTCCTACCAGGCTCTCTGAACTCTCTGGCAGACCAATTAAGCAGAAATATTCTGGCTCCACATGAGTGGCAACTCAACAGAACTACCTTCACCCTAATAACTCAGAAATGGGGAACCACCAAGATCGACCTGTTTGCCTCCCATACCAACCATCAGCTCAGCACATTTTGCACCAGGGAGCTTCACTGCATGGCTTAGAAAGTGGATGCCCTGGCCTTCCCCTAGGACAATCTATCAGTCTATGCCTTTCCTCCCCTACCTCTCATCCCTAGGGTACTGCTCAAAATAAGGGAGGAAAAACCAAGGACCATTCTTATACCTCCAGACTGGCCCAGACAGCACTGGTACCTCTTACTGTGCAGCCTCTCCCCACTGCCTCCATGGCATCTTCCTCAGATTCCAAACTTCCTGACCCAGAGGGAAGGGGAATTCATGCATCCCCAATTACAGACACTCAATTTGGCAGTTTGGCTTATTCCCTAACCCAAGACCAGTCTGCCAACCTCAGTAAACAGGTTTTGGATGTTATCCATGAGGTCAGATGCACTAGCACCAGAAAGTCTTATGCTGATAAATGGAAAAGGTTCTGCATCTGGATCCAGGCTAAGGGAGCCAATATGGCACAGCCCTCCCTCCCTCTCATCCTGGAATACTTAGCTGACCTACTACACAGTGGCCTATCTTTCTCCTCTATAAAAAATCATGAATCTGCTATTTCTGCTCATTTTCACACTGAGCAGCCCTTTTTCTCACACTCTTTCATCAAACAGTTCCTAACACTGGCTAGCAACTTGAAGGCACCAGCACCAGCTTGGGACCTTAACTTTGTATTGGAAAAGCTCACCTTGCCCCCTTTTGAACCAGCTTCTTCTGCAAAGCTAAAATTTCTCTCCTGGAAGACAACATTTCTTCTGACCATCACTTCAGCCAGAAGAGTCTCTGAACTGCAAGCACTCATGGCTGTGGAATCCTTCATCACCTTCCATGCAGACAGGGTATCCTTCAGAACTAACCCATCCTTCATGCCCAAGGTGGTGTCCAGTGTGGCTCTCAACCAATCCATTCATTTGCCCACCTTTTTTCCTAATCCTCAGAACAAGGGGGGAAGGATTCTTCACTCTCTAGATGTGCACAGACAGCTCAGATAGTATCTGGACAAGACTAAACCCTTCAGAAAGTCTGATCAATTGCTGGTTAGCTTTGCTACAGAGGCAGAATGCAAACTTATCTCCAAACAAACCATTTCCAAATGGATAGCACACTGCATCCATTTCTGCTACAAACAGCATGGAAAGCCTCCCCAAAGGGGGTCAGAACACACTCCACCAGAGCAGCCTCCACCTCTGCAGCTTTCCTCAGAGGAGTCCCCACCAGGGACATCATGGAGACTGCCACCTGGACATCTGTTCACACATTTACCAAGCATTACCACCTGCCTCTCTTTTCCAAATCCAGGGCAGGGTTTGCCTCTGAAGGCTTGCAGGGCATCCTAGCCAGCCCCTAATTTCCTTGACTGCCTCTAGCCATTTCCTCAGCTTTGGGAATCAACCCAAATGTGATGACTACAACAGTGAAACAGGAAGAACATAGTACAGTTGTGTACACTTACCATAAATGTAGATGTTCGAGTGTATTCACTGTTGCAGTCCTGGTTTCCCTCCCTCCACCCCCTTTCTTCTCTTTCTCCTTTCATTACCATTATTCCTTATTGTTCTCCTTTCCTTACAAGGGACATATTGATATTTATTTTCCATTGGTGGGGTTCTTCCACCAGAGCCTGGCATCCTACTTGGGCGCTCCTGATAGGTTAGAGCAAGAAAAACTGATGTAATGGTATCCATGAGGCCAGATGCTGCCTTACTTTATACTACTGATGACCTGATGTCAGTCCTCAAGCAACAGTGAATACGCTCGAACATCTATATTTATGGTAAGTGCACACAACTGTACTTTCTTATCTAAAAAATACCTGCTGCCTGACTACAGCTATCTACTTGTTTCATGAGGAAAACATGATCAAAGTAAAAAATGAACAGCAAACAAGAAACAAGCTCAAGATAAATTGCTTAAAGGATTACTACACAGGTTATGGACCACACATGATAAATTGGCATTCTGTTTAGTTTACAGTAAAGCCTGCAAAGATGATTGCAAGTCTCTAACAAATGTAATGAACTTCTGAAAATACTATAATCTTGTCCTTTATTACAAATACTGTCATATGCATTTCAATACCTAGGGCTTATACATTAGCTAGTTATGTAAATATTCTCTGCATGGCAACAACAAAAAGGCTTTCAATGTTGATAATCCTTTAATGGCATGCTTATTAAAGCTTACTTGCATCTGATGGTCATTAAAACATTGCTACTTAAACACAGAGCAACAGGCACTGCAACAACATGCATTTTCTGAATAATAAGAAGCATAAATCAACAGTATAAAAATATGACAGAAAACTAGAACATTCTGCAAAATCAAGGACAGATGAAAAGCCACTGTAGTACTTGTGTCTACCTTGGATGGGGGATACTCTGCGCACTTACACTGCATAACTGCTCCTTGCCTTGCTTGGACACATCCAGAGTCACTACTTGGGGGAGTGTGTTACAACAAGTATGTCACAATTTGAAATGTTTCTGGCTGACAGTGATGGCCTCGACACATTTGTCACACTTCTCAACCTCAGAGCAAGGAATCTGGAAAAAGCCATAAATAGAAGTGAGACAGAGGCCCACAAATAAGGACAATTTTTAAATATTGCTCTTATAAACTTAGAAAGATAATAGAATAGTAGGTCTTGCATTAGTGTGAATTTTCTGAAGGGTATGAAATCTGAAACTCAAATGTCTGTTATTATTTTCTAGCTTCAATCTTTAATGATTTGCCACTAATATACCAGAAGACCACAATTTTATGAAAAACAGACCAAAAATGTGATGCAAAAATATAAAATAGCCACACAATATAGCTGGGAACCTGTCAAAGAAGGGACACTTTTTTTAATATTAGCACGGTTAAGTTGAGCAGCTGACAAAATAAGAGAATCTACATGTGTTTCTGAAATAAAAAGTAATCTGTAATTCTGATCATTACAATTATTTATTAATTGTAAACCCCTCTACGTTTCTTCCAAAATTGCCATTTTTGCAGAGGGATTATTGGGGGAGAGCAACATTTTGAGCCAAAATCGAGGACAGTTGAGAGGTTTGGATATACCTAATTCTATAAAACACTTTATTTGCATGTACCTCTCAACCTCTTAATGCAGGAAATCCAGACATGGCCAAATTTACTGGGAGAATAAACAAACAGTACTGAAAATTGCTCTTGTATAAACTAAGTCTTGCTTTAGCATGGATTTTTCTGAAGGGAATGAAGTCTGAAACTCAATGTCTGTCATTATTTAATGACTTCATTCTTAAATGATTTGCCAGAAAAACACAAATTTTATGAGTTACAAACCAAAAATAAGAAGCAAAAATCTATTCAATCGGTGAAAATCTGGACAGTTGAGAGGTATAATTCAGCTGTGAGAATTGTGTGGCAGAAATCCTACATGACGGACTTAGCTCCCTAGGTGTGGACAATAAATACCCCCTCAAAAAAAAAAAAAAACAGAAGATCTAAGAGAAGTGATTGCTTCAATTTGGCTTCATCACCTTCAGTAGCATTCAGACTCAATCAGTGAAGATATTCAGTAACAAAAAAAGTTTGTGCTTGTAGACAGTTGATTTAACTGGTTCCTAATCGAACACATCCAACCAAGAACTGGGAGGGGGCGTACCTGAGCTGATCAGATAATCAATAAACACCTTCTTGATCGTATTAAATTATATTCCTTGTATAATACAGTACAGTTATTAGAGGGCATTTTAAATGTATTGTTTTGAACATTTTCCTGTAAACAATGAAACAAAAGGCATGCAGCAATAATGACAAAACTGCCCAATTCAGAACATTTCAATCATAAAAGTCTACTCAAACTTCTACAATCCACCAGTATCAGTAAATATGCACAATCTCTTCAGAAGTAAAAGTCATTTAAATAATTCCACATTAAAGAGATCTGTAACTAATGACAAGGTTGCTGCTAGCAAACAACTTTATATTCCATTATTTCATCTACAAATAAAGTGCCTGTTGCCCTTGAGGAATAAATTGCCTATATTACATTAAAACATGATAAGCTAGTAATATTGCAACAGAGAATGGATGGCAAATGGATAACAGATTCATAGTTAATAGGTGTCTCTGCCAAAGAGGACATTCTCAGGACTGCAACATCCACCCCCTTTAAAAGTACAGCACAGTACAGTATCAGCAATGCATCTACATACTGTGGGAATATAACCCACAGCCTTCTGCATCAAAAGCCAGTATTCAACCTGTTATGCTATTAACAATGCAAGCAGAGTCAGCATAAGCAGTACTAAACTTCTCTTCCCCTGAAGCTTTCAGCTCCTTGTAAAATCCACTCGACACTCAACTGTATTTCTCAACTTTGCAGCACAAGAAATCTGGAAAAAGACAAAATTTATTGGGTGGGAACAAAAGCCCCAAACCCAGGGACACATTTTAAACATTGCTTGTATAATCTTGGAAAGTTGCTAGAGTAAAATGCCATATTACCACCATGCATTTCACTGCCAAGTCTTAGCCCCAGGACCCTGTGCACAACAATCAGAGCAACATACCACTATGCCAAATCACCTGTTTCTTGAAAGACAGGAAGACTGAAACTTAAATGGCTTTCATTTAGTGAATTCAGTTCTCACCATAGCTGTCAACCTCTTAGAGCAAAACACCTGGAGAAACCCAATAATGGGGGAATACAACCCCCAAACATATTCAGTGAATTCAGTTCTCACATTGCTCTCAACCTCTTAGCACAAAAAACCTGGACAAAGCCAATAATGGGGGAATACAGCCCCAAAAAATAGGGACACATGTCAAATATTGATCTTATAAACTTAGAACATTGCTAGAATAAAGGTTTTGTGTTACCATGTATCTTCTATAGAATATGAAGTCTGAAATTCAAATGCCTGTCATTATTTAGTGAATTCAATCCTTCACTGATTACAAAAAATCAGAAAAAACACAGATTTTATGAGGAACAGAACAGAACAAATCTATGAGGCAAAAAACTGGACAATTTTCACAAGTGGTGGTGGGTAGGGAATTCAGGCTCTTGCTACCTGTATCCAAAGTACAGGGTTTGAGCCTGAGTAACTCTAGCCACCGAGTATATTTAACTAGGGCATTACACACACACACACACACACACACACACACACACACACACACACACACACACACACACACACACACACACCTACATACAAATTCCCTTGCAGTTTCATGTCATTCCTGGAGATGAACCTTCCCTTGTAAGAAATTCAAATTCCCTTCTCTTGCAGCAAGAGGCAATCAGTAGCTATCCACATATGTTACGTTGCAGTCTGATTTCCCTTGTATCCACGTATGTGACTGCAGACATTGCAGTCTGATCCCCTTCCAGTCTATGCAGTTACAAACCGCATAGACTTCTGGGCATCTGTATACTGAAGCTTTCTCTGTAATCTGGACTAGTTAAACAGCAGTCCGGATTTACAGAAACCCGGAACTCACCAAGCACGCATCTGCAGTTCAAGTTCCAGGACTCACAGCTAATTATTTTATTTTTAAAATTCTTTTTTTTCACTTTTACAGCTGGGGGGAATGCAGTCCTGCAGTCCAATAGCATGAGCTGCCCCTGCTTTTTTGTAGTCTATCCATGCCATACTTAGATTCTTCCCCTTTTTACAGTTCTCCATTATAACTTTGTTTAACAACAAATGATCCTTTGTTCCATATGAGTTTCTTTTGTTACCCTTTTGTTGTATTGCCATAACTGAGTTTTCATCTAAATGATTATAAATTTTATTGCCATCAATTCTAGTGTATATTTTGTACAGCACTGGAAGGCAAATTATTGATCTATAGTTTTTCAGATAGCTTGCAGGTTCACTCTTAAGAAGAAGTACTGAAGTACTGTTTTTCCTGTTGTTAACTAGGTTGGTGTCTGTTCGGAGTGGGCATATAAATAGTTCTTACTCATGGCTAAATCTTCATGTAAAGATGTTAATACTTTTAGCTAGAAGTTAGGTACTGCATCTGGGGGTGGAGGTTTCCAATTAGGGGCTTTTCTTAGTTTTGTTTCAATCTCTCTGGCCATTACTTCATCCCATTTCATATACTGCACATTTGAACTTCTCATTCTTTCTTTTACTTATTCTATCTATTTAGCATCTTTGTTATATTCCACAGTGTCTTCAAAGATATTTCTCCAAAATGTATCCATTTCTTCTTTTTTAGTGGTGTTTCAATTTCTTTTGCCTTGTTTCCAAATTCTGTTTAAAAATTTTTGGGTCATCAATAAATAGCTTATTTTGTGCTTTCCTCTTTATATTTATCTGCAAATCTTCTAATTTTTCTGCCTCTGCTTATATTTTTAGTTTATTATTTGCGATAGTGCATGACAGATCACGATCTGTTTTGATACTGCGCATTGCTTTTATTACATTTATGTGCTTGAGTATTTTTCTTGATCCGTTCCCTATTATACTCAACAGTGACACTTCTTGTCTTAATTGCTTTATAGTTTTCTCAGTTAGATACTTCCATGATGGCATTTGATTTCTCCCGTTCTTTTCCCCTACTTCCCTGTGTTTATCTGGTGAGACTTTATCTGTTATTAATTTAGCTGCACAGTAATATATTCTATTTATGTCTGTAATATCACATGAATCTCTATGAACAGTCCTACTTACTGTGTTTGTTTGTTTTATCAAACTTCTAACTTTTTAGGTTGTAATGACTTTCTGTAGTCTTATTTCTTTCTTTGATATTTATATGTCTGTCCATCTCGATTAAATCAAGCAACACTTCTCTTAGATCATTTTCTTCTAAATTGAGGGCACATTGTTTGCTCTCCTGTTCCTGTAGGCATTCTACAGGAAGTTCCGGAATATCTTCCTGTGCCACATTCTCTTCAGTTTCATCCTGTGCCATCTGTGACTCTTTCATATGGGAACCCACTGGCCTATCACTCCACAACATTGACTGCATCAGAGTTGGCAAAGTTTTGTTTTCCTTCCCTTGCTGTGCAATTCCAGCTGAACGTTTGTACTGGTTTGCTATGGAAGCCAAAGTTTCTTTATATGGCAACTGATCAGATGTTTCCCGCTCCACTGGCTTCTCCTTAATTTGGGGATCCATTGCTCTATCCTGCTATGATGTTATCAGAGTTAGGTTTTCTACTCTACATCCTTTGCAAGTAATCAATAACCTCACTTTCTGTTTCTTTAACTTCTCCACCATTACTAATCCTCTTTTCCACTTTTCCTGTCTGTTTTCTTATTTTTTGTATTGTAAGATATTTCATATCTGTATGCCTTTGCCTGTATTTCTCTTCAAATGCCTTTGGTGCTGCTGTTTTTTTATTGATTAGTTTTGCTTTCTCCCTTGCATAAATGTTGCACCATACTAAATCTCTTTTTCTTTCCCATGTCCATATTTCTTTTTTTATAACTTTCAAAAATCTCTGCATTTTGTTCTTTATATTTTTGCATTTTCTTGGTCACTTCTTTTTCCAAACGTCCTAAGGTTTCAGGTCTACATAATGTTTTTCATTAATCTGTTGCATTAATGAGCACAAAATTGTTTTTTAAGCTTATCACAGTTTTTCTTGTGCAAATATTTTTCTTTCCTCTAATGTCCCTCTTAATCTTTTTTGCATAACTTCTGTCTGGAAATTCTAGGCTTCTTGCATAATAGTAACAATATATAATTTCTTGCTTATTCACAATAGTCCACTCTATTGTCTTTATGGCTCTTTTCTGGCCTATCAGTTTTTTATGATTTTTGTGACATACTACTTCCTTCTACAACAGAGGCTCCTTCCTCCCCTGGGCCTGGCCTAGCCTCATTGTAGGAATGTTTCTGTGTCTTGAGAATTCTACACTGTTATTTTTTCCAGTCCTGGCACAACTGTACCTACCAGCAATAGGCACATTTTTATCCTGGGTCTTGTGCACCCAGCTATCTTTTTATTTTTTTTAACCTAATTCTGTCCACGATATATGCTATATAAAATACAGTCTATATATTAGTGTCATCTTGTAAGATTTTGTGAAAAACATGGTCCACCTCATGGATGTAGTAACCAAGACTTGAGGATGAATTCAGTTCCAGAAATACTACTCTCCTTTGCCTGCTGATTTATCATCTCTTCATATGGACAGTATAACTGTTGCTATGATGCATAATATTTGCCATCAAAAATGTCCCTCTGAGCAGTGCTCCATGGACTGGTGGAAAAATTAAGGACTGGGCATTAGAAATTTAGTAATATTGTAATTATTAAGTGATATTTTCAGGATAGATGCTTCGACATTATCAAGACAGATAGTAAGTGCAGCAGCACCACATTCCCACTGGGGCTCTGAAGATTAAAGTCATATTAGAGTCACTGGATAGCCCCAACTAAAGTAAATGGAGTTTTTTTTTGCCAATCATTAATTGCCTGGTTTTGTATAACAATGTCAGTCACATGTCCAAAAGAATTAGTGAATTATGGGATATTAGTGTAGTCTTAATGTTTTATTCTCAGGTATGCAAATAGGGTTCATATTACGTTATCGAAATATAACGTAATCAAACGGCCGAAACATCAAAACGGCCGCATTTCGAAACTTTTATTTTGGGGGGCTGTGCCCCCCACACCCCCCGCTAAATATATATTCCAAATCTGAGCTTGCAACACAGTGAGGAAAGAGCAAATATCCAAATCTTCACTGTACTGCGATCCCACAATTCAAACTTCGAAATGTGGATGTTTAGATGTTTTGGCCGTTCGATTAAGTTATCTTTCGATAACATAGTAGGAACCAATGCAAATATGCCAGAAATATGTACATATAAATGTATGTGTATGCATGCATGCATATATATATATATATATATATATATATATATATTTGTCTATCTCTCGCTCTCTCTCTATATATATATATATACACATATATATATATATATGTATATATATATATATATATATATATATATATATATATATATATAGGTCTACTTTTAAATCTTGAAAGACTGAAAGCCCGACTGTCAGTATCTTGAGACCTAAATATCGAACACCCACTATACCGAAATATCAAAGAAACAAATGTCACTATACCGAAAATTCATAATACCGAGTTTTCAGCAAGTGATATTCAGTTTTTTAATATGACCTCCACCACAACATCACAAACAATACTACCCCCTACATCATAACTAAGCAACTAAACACACACACACACATACACACACACACACATACACACACACACACACACACACACACACACACACACACACCAACAAAACCTATGCATAAGCACCCACCACACCCCTGCTACTTATATATACTAACTCCGAGGTCACACTACCATGAAATACACAAAAAAACTACCATTACACACCATACACTTACTTTGCACACCATCACACATAGACGTGAAAAACACACATACTACACATTCAAAAAACATACCACTTTCAACACTAACACACACATGCACTCACCTATCTAACCCATCCTTCTCCCAAAACATCCCACACAACTAAAATACAAACATTTCCTACCCAAAACCCTTAAACACTTACAACCTACCTGAGTCTCCATACACAACCACACATTGTCCGCCATGTCTAACTCCCAGACCACAATGCACTGCAGACACAAAGCAGAACACACCACACCAAAAGCAGATTCGATAATCTAAAACTTAGGAAAGTGCAGTTCCGAATAACTGCACTTTCGATATTTTCATCTCAAGATACTGAAAGTTGATCTTTCAGTCTTTTGAGATTTTAAAGGGATCTCATATGTATATTTTTATGCAAATTTATATTTTATTTATTTACCCTTTGTTGTCTGGGTTAGTCCTACTAGGCTAGTGATCTAATATATGGGCATTCCCGAGGTGGTATTTGTATTATTAGAGGAAATGTGGCCATGGTATCAGGGAACTTCCCCTACCCTTTCTGACAAGCAGGGTTTCATTTTCATTGAGGCACTTCCTGCTTCTATTCCAGGTGCAGAGGCAGCCTGGAGAAGCAGGGGGAGTATAATTGAGGAGGAGAACATGAGCAGTGTAAGTCATGTTTGTGTAAATGAAGGCAATGAGCAGTTGGACGTGAAGGCAAAAGCGAGTGGAAGTGAAGAGAAGGCAGTTGAGCCTTCTGTTACTGAAAGATGCAGATTAGAGAATTTGGAGAATGGAGGGAAGACATTCGTACCTTGAAACTGGTTATATGATGGAGAAATTTTAAGGGGAATGTATGTATATACAAAAAACTTTACACATTGGATCTTATATGTATTTAAACCATTCTACAGAGAGACTAAAAAAGCTACACATTCAGTTTAGAACTGAAGTGGAAAAAGGGAGTTTAAAAACATTTAAATGAAACATGTAAGGCGGTAATAGACATATCAAAAGTCTATGAAGATAAAAGACTATGTACTGGGGTTTGGGATTATAATGTAATATTGAAAATGGAAAATGAAAATGTAATATATATTCCTAGTGTGATTGATGTTGATTGATAAAGAAGCATTGTTAAATGTTGGGGTCAACCTAAGACATATTTTTTATGTGGAAAACAGACCATGTAATTTGTAATTGTAGTAAAAAGAAATGCTATATAAGTGGTGAGAAAAGTTATGATGCAAAGAAATGTGAAATGAAATATTATAAATGTAATAAGGATGGCCACTTATGGCTGGATTGTAATGATAAGTTACAAGTTATAGAGATAGATGTAAGTAATAAAAACAAGAACAAGTTCAAATAAATCAAGAAAAGGAAGTATGAAAATAAAATAAATATAAAAAAGAGGAGACAAGGAAGACATTTATAAAGAAAAGGATAGTATAAATAAATCTGAAATATGTGATGATGACAATATTAGTTGGAATAGAAAAGAAAAATAACTCTACTGGTAAAAGGGTTAGGGAAAGAAAAAGAAAATTTTAGGGGCTAATATGAAAGAAAATAATAAAGGGAAAGGATGAGGACATTTTATATTTATTTAAAAGTATACTTAATACCAGGAAATACTACAACTGCAGACTAGTACTAATAAATGTTAATAGTTAACAAGTTTACTGAGAAAATTAGGTATCTTAGTATGGTGTAAACATTTAGGTACGGATATAATAATATTAGAGAATATATGAGTTTTAACAGGAGAAGAGATAATACAGACAGAAGAATTATGGGGGAAAGATGTTTGGAATTTGAGGAAAGATACATTTTCAGGAATAACTATATTATGTAATAAATTAAAATATTGGATGTGACTTTATTATTAATGGGTAGAATAACTATTTTAGATATAAGATGGCAAAATCAAGTGTATAAAATATTTACGTTTTATGCATACATAACTATCAAAGAAAGAGAGAACATGTTTAATAAATAATAGCAGAGAACTTCAATTGCAATTTAAGAAGAAAGAAAAATAAGGATAAAGATGTAAAAAGTGTTAGATATTATTAAATGTGACCAATTAAAGATTGGGAATATGAAGGAATGGACACAGTACAAGAAAGTATAAAATGGAAATAGATTATTTTATAACTTCATTAGACATATTGTTAGTAGAAGGAGTTGCCTATTTTTCAGATAATCATGCTATTTGGACTGGGATACAAGGGAATAAAAATCAAATAAAGACAGGAAAAGAAAAAAAGGATTAATGAACATAGATGGAGTTCAAAGGGAAAGACTATAATAAATGAATTATGGGAAGATCACATAAAAATAAGACAATTTTATCAAAACAGATCAGAATGGTGGATTGCTTTTAAAGAAAAGTATAAAAAATGTTATTTTGAATGGGAAATAAATATAAGAAAATAAGAAAAAGAAAGATATAAGCAATTAAGTGAGGATGCTTTTGCAGATTAGAGAGAAATGACAAAAAGCATTTTATTATAGTACAGGAGATATTTAGGTTGAATAAAAAATAAGAAAAAGTATTGCTTAAGCAAAGATATTTTTGCAGAGAAAGTCCTACTATTTAAGTAAATCACCCAAAGAAGATAATTTTATAATAAGGGAAATGGAAGACAAAAAAGGAAGGATATATAACCAACAGGAGGAAATAATGGAGATTACAATGGAACATATAAGGGATATATTTAAATTGAAGAAATTAGAAAAGAAAAGGACATGGAAAGTGAAACCCTTTTCAGAACTAGACAATGAAGATTTAGAAAGCATATAACCCTAGAAGAGTTAAATAAAATACTAAGTATAGTGAATGTGAATTCAGCAGCAGGGCTGGATGGGATAGACTATCAGATGTATAAAATATGACATTACACAAAGAATATTTTGTGACATTGCTGAATGAGTGGTTAAGTGATGGATTAAAATAGATTTATGTACTGGTATAGTCAGGGAGAAAATGAAATAAAAAAAGAAATTCAGACTTAGAGACCTATAGTTTTGAACAGCACAAATTATAAGATCTTCATGAAACTTATACGGAAGAGAAGGGATATAAAACTGTATAGAGTTCTAGGGAATGCACTATATAGTTAAAAGGTAGATGTTGTCAATAGTTACTAATTTTGATTACAGAATTGGTGGATGACATTATAAAGAACAAATAAGACATTAAAATAATGATAAGAGATTTGAATAAGACAGTTAACACTATTCACCATAATATTTTATGGGAAATATTTCAGTATTATAATATCAGTAGTAAAAATAAAGAAGGTCTGTTTATCTGCATGTAATTATAATAAAAGTAAAAGTTTTGGTGAATGGGTGGTTAAGTAAAAAATACACATAAAGACTGATATTAGACAGGACTGTCCCCTGAGTAGTATTTTATTCATGTCACTCATTAATTTATTAATAAGTGATGTGATTTATAACACGAAGACAGCAATGCATACTAGAAAGTATGGTATAGATATGCATATTATGTTAGCTTATGCTGATGATATTGTGCTATTTACTAAGGATATACAAAGTATGGAATCAGTATTGATTTATATGAATGAAAGTTTGAAGGCTGTAGGCCTTATTTTGAACAGGGGAGAAGAGTAAAGGATTAGAATGTTGTTGTGTCTTTTGGCTTTTCCCGGTTAGGGGTCACCACACCGGAACTCTGGTCGGCTAATGATTGGCAGCAGATTTTTACATGTCGAGTTGCCGGCCCTGACGCACAACCTTCAACAAAGGTACGCCCATTCACGCATGTCTCCACACAGAAGACGCTCTTGCTGAGAATCGAACAGGACAATGTCTTACTGTGAGGCGACAACGCTACCGCAGCACCACCACCGCAGTACAGTAAAGGATTAGAATGTAATTGTAAAATAGTAGGAACTGAATTTAGTACAGTAGAGATAATGTATTAATTATACAATTTGGAACTCAAGAAATTATACAGTTACAGTGGGGAAAATATTGGAGAAAATAAAGAATGTTGCAATTTTTGAAAATCTTTTAGATTATCTTTTAATAAGAAAGAATACTTGATAAACTGTTTTGTTAGAAAAGTTGGCCTATATGGCTGGAATATATAATTTGCCATACAGTTTTGAAAAGAGATAATTAACATAATATTTGCCCTTATAAGTGGTTCTAGATTAATCCCTGTTAAAAGAAGGGTAATATATAATAATAAAGAAGAAGGAGGATTGGGATTGATATATTCTGTGGTGTATGCAGCATTGCTACACTTATACAAAGTACTTAAGTGGAAGAAAGAAAAGCAAGATCGAGTTGCTTGCTACTGAGATTTGTCTGCATACATCAACTGGACATAAGCTGATTTAAGTATATTTTCTGCATTTTATTGTGGTTTTATAATTTGGACTGATTCCTCAGATCTAGCTCTGTTGAAACTGTCTTGTGTGTGTCTCTGAAGCTCTCTGCACTAGTTGTTAAACTGCTTTGAAATTCCTTTAAGTGTTAATTAGCTTGGGGGGTTTCCTGATACATTAAAACCTGTGTTGGTTACATTTCTTGTAATCATTTTAAATCGAGTTGCTTGCTACTGAGATTTGTCTGCATACATCAACTGGACATAAGCTGATTTAAGTATATTTTCTGCATTTTATTGTGGTTTTATAATTTGGACTGATT
Source organism: Protopterus annectens (assembly GCF_019279795.1). NCBI lineage: Eukaryota > Metazoa > Chordata > Ceratodontiformes > Protopteridae > Protopterus > Protopterus annectens. Next base: position 524,887,515 of record NC_056732.1, read on the forward strand.
CCTCAGATCTAGCTCTGTTGAAACTGTCTTGTGTGTGTCTCTGAAGCTCTGCACTAGTTGTTAAACTGCTTTGAAATTCCTTTAAGTGTTAATTAGCTTGGGGGTTTCTGATAACATTTAAACCTGTGTTGGTTACATTTCTTGTAATCATTTTAAATTGAGTTGCTTGCTACTGAGATTTGTCTGCATACATCAACTGGACATAAGCTGATTTAAGTATATTTTCTGCATTTTATTGTGGTTTTATAATTTGGACTGATTCCTCAGATCTAGCTCTGTTGAAACTGTCTTGTGTGTGTCTCTGAAGCTCTGCACTAGTTGTTAAACTGCTTTGAAATTCCTTTAAGTGTTAATTAGCTTGGGGGGTTTCTGATAACATTAAAACCTGTGTTGGTTACATTTCTTGTAATCATTTTAAATCAAGTTGCTTGCTACTGAGATTTGTCTGCATACATCAACTGGACATAAGCTGATTTAAGTATATTTTCTGCATTTTATTGTGGTTTTATAATTTGGACTGATTCCTCAGATCTAGCTCTGTTGAAACTGTCTTGTGTATGTCTCTGAAGCTCTGCACTAGTTGTTAAACTGCTTTGAAATTCCTTTAAGTGTTAATTAGCTTGGGGGTTTCTGATAACATTAAAACCTGTGTTGGTTACATTTCTTGTAATCATTTTAAATCGAGTTGCTTGCTACTGAGATTTGTCTGCATACATCAACTGGACATAAGCTGATTTAAGTATATTTTCTGCATTTTATTGTGGTTTTATAATTTGGACTGATTCCTCAGATCTAGCTCTGTTGAAACTGTCTTGTGTGTGTCTCTGAAGCTCTGCACTAGTTGTTAAACTGCTTTGAAATTCCTTTAAGTGTTAATTAGCTTGGGGGGTTTCTGATAACATTAAAACCTGTGTTGGTTACATTTCTTGTAATCATTTTAAATCGAGTTGCTTGCTACTGAGATTTGTCTGCATACATCAACTGGACATAAGCTGATTTAAGTATATTTTCCGCATTTTATTGTGGTTTTATAATTTGGACTGATTCCTCAGATCTAGCTCTGTTGAAACTGTCTTGTGTGTGTCTCTGAAGCTCTGCACTAATTGTTAAACTGCTTTGAAATTCCTTTAAGTGTTAATTAGCTTGGGGGGGTTTCTGATAACATTAAAACCTGTGTTGCTTACATTTCTTGTAATCATTTTAAATCGAGTTGCTTGCTACTGAGATTTGTCTGCATACATCAACTGGACATAAGCTGATTTAAGTATATTTTCTGCATTTTATTGTGGTTTTATAATTTGGACTGATTCCTCAGATCTAGCTCTGTTGAAACTGTCTTGTGTGTGTCTCTGAAGCTCTGCACTAGTTGTTAAACTGCTTTGAAATTCCTTTAAGTGTTAATTAGCTTGGGGGTTTCTGATAACATTAAAACCTGTGTTGGTTACATTTCTTGTAATCATTTTAAATTGAGTTGCTTGCTACTGAGATTTGTCTGCATACATCAACTGGTCATAAGCTGATTTAAGTATATTTTCTGCATTTTATTGTGGTTTTATAATTTGGACTGATTCCTCAGATCTAGCTCTGTTGAAACTGTCTTGTGTGTGTCTCTGAAGCTCTGCACTAGTTGTTAAACTGCTTTGAAATTCCTTTAAGTGTTAATTAGCTTGGGGGTTTCTGATAACATTAAAACCTGTGTTGGTTACATTTCTTGTAATCATTTTAAATTGAGTTGCTTGCTACTGAGATTTGTCTGCATACATCAACTGGACATAAGCTGATTTAAGTATATTTTCTGCATTTTATTGTGGTTTTATAATTTGGACTGATTCCTCAGATCTAGCTCTGTTGAAACTGTCTCCCCCCCCTCCCTGTTCTTGGTTGTAGTTTAAATTTGGTGGCTTTTGCAGTGCCCGCCCCACTGTAGATTTGATCTAGGACACTCCCCCAGTCCCATCTCTTTACCGCATTCTATCTAATAAACCCTTTCTGCACTTGCTTTTAGTCCTTTTTAATTTAATTACATTTTTTCAAACTGTGTGTGGACTAATATTGCTACATACTCAAGTGTGCCAGCTTGCACTGCATGTGAATTGTTTTTACTACTGTTTTTGCTACTTTTCTGAAAAAAAAAAAAAATTATCTGCTTTTACTGTATTTGTGTTTCTTCCTAATTTATTTTGTTTTGCGTCATCTTAAAAGTACTCAGTTGTATTTATTACTTCTTGGTGCAACTCATTCTAAGCCTTTTAGTTTAAGCACTTGGGCTTCAGACCAGTTGTTTTACATTAAGAAGGTTTGTGGTTTGCACTGTAGTGGCAGGACAGGTAGCTTACATCCTTCTAAGTTGGGAACTGCTGATTGAGGGCTCAGTGTCAGTTATTCTAAAAGTGTATTAATTCTGGTTTAAGCACTTGGGCTTCAGGCCAGTTATTTTACATTAAAAGGGTTTGTGGTCTGCACTCTTGTGGGAGGAGAGGCTGGACTCTGCCCTTCTGAGCTGGGAATTTCTGGTTAAAGGCTTATAGTGCCTGCATATTTGAACTGCTTCTTACTGAAATTGGTACACCTTGTTTGCTGTAGCGTAGACTAGATCCAGGCCTGCTGAATCTAGCTTTGTTTGTATAACTTGAGCACTAATCCAGGCATTCTTCAAAGTATTCAATTGTATTTATTACTGCTTGGTAGTAACTTGATTAAAATGTAGCTATCATTCTAAGTCTTTTGGATTAAGCACTTGGGCTTCAGACCAGTTGTTTTACATTAGGAAGGTTTGTGGCCTGCACTGTGGTGGCAGGACAGGTGGCTTACATCCTTCTAAGTTGGGAACTGCTGACTGAGGGCTCAGTGTCTGTTATTCTAAAAGTGTATTAGTTCTGGTTTAAGCACTTGGGCTTCAGGCCAGTTATTTTACATTAAGAAGGTTCGTGGTCTGCACTTTTGTGGGAGGAGAGGCTGGACTCTGCCCTTCTGAGCTGGGAATTTCTGGTTAAAGGCTTATAGTGCCTGCATATTTCAACTGTTTCTTACTGAAATTGGTACACCTTGTTTGCTGTAGCACAGACTAGATCCAGGCCTGCTGAATCTAGCTCTGTTTGTATGCATGTTGTTTGTTTGCTTGTTATTTCCCTGAAACGCTAATACCACCTAAAACGCGGCTTTTCAGCGCTTCTGTGGATCCCTAGTGATATCTGCATTGCTTACTGTACTCATTTCCTTGTTTCACTTAAAAGAAAGTTACTGTTTGTCATTTTTGCATTTAAGTTACCTGTAACACATTGCATTTAAGTTATCTGGCACTTGCTCACTAAAGGCACTTGCTCACTAAAGCAATTATATAAGTCAGCACTAAAAAATTAAAAGCACTACACTCTCACAAAGTCCTCTCAAGTACCTTGTTCCCCATTGGCCCTTTTTTTTCAATTATAAAGGAATTCCCAATACTATTCTAGCATGTCCAAAGGTCAGTTGTCAATCTTCTCTCCGGTCCAGCTGGTGAATCTGGGAATCTTGAGGCAATGTTACAACTGCCTCATGTACACAGACAACCCTCTCCTCCTCCCAATAAATTCCAACACATGTGAGAGATGCATCCATATAGCCAAACTGGAGGCTAAGCTCTCTCAACTCAGTACTGGCGAAACCAGTCAGGAGGAGAAGGAAACTACACTCAGTACAATTCCAGTCTCACATAGACCTACCACGACAGCAGACCAAACACATAAACACACAAAAACATACTCGGAGGATCTAAATAAAAATCTGCCTAAGCAGCAGAGACCTCCAAAGCAGACACCCAAGCAACCGCTACCCCAAAACAAAACACATGCAACACATAGCTCACAAAGCCAGTGTGCCGAACAGTCACAGCCCTTAAGGCTAAACAACACACCTGATACACTTGTAATAGGTGACTCTATCATCAGGCACACTGACGTCCCGCTCACCAGGCTGAACAAGGAGAAGGTCATGGTGAGCTGCCTGTCGGGCGCTAGGATCCGCCACATAACACAAGCACTCAGGTCACTCCAAGGCAAGTACAAATATGACTCAGTCATTGTCCATGCTGGTGTGAATGACCTGAGACGTACCTCCCTGGACTACATGAAAAGAGACATAGAGGAGCTCTCTGAGCATGTGGCCCAGGCCGGTATGACCCTGACCTTGAGTAGCATCTTACCCTCACCAAGAATGATGCCACAATATGAAGACAAGATGATCAATTTCAACAATTGGCTTAATTATTGATGTCATTCAAAGGGGATCCAATGCCTGTCAGCCTGGGACGACATGCTCGACAAGCCACGATGCTTCGCTAGGGACGGCCTGCACCTGTCACCCCTGGGCTTTCGGATATTGGCAAAGGCTCTTGCTACCCCCATAGTGCCTTTTTTAGGCAAGGCTCAAAAGACAAACCCACCTCCATAGGTATCACAAGGGATAAGAAACTAAGAGTAATGCTACTCAACGCCAGAAGTCTAAACCTCAAGATGCACTTTTCGAAACTCTCCTTAGCATGGAGAAAATCGATATCTGTGCAGTAACAGAAACCTGGTTCAAGGCTCCCGAGAGCACCCCAGCACTACCAGGTTATACCTCATACCATGCTTTTCGCCCCAAAACTTGGACCGACCCACAAAAGGAGGGGAGTATCAATATTCACAAAGATACCCACACCTCCAGGTTGGTGGCACAGCACGAAGCATCAGAGACTATCCATGTGCAACTAACAGTGGGTAAAACTGCCTTCCAGTTTATAGCCTGCTACAGACCACCCTTCCTAACCCAGGAACCCCACTCGGCCTTCATGAGAACACTGGAAAATATGAAGGTCTCTCCAAACACCATTATATTGGGCGACTTCAACTACCCAAACATAGACTGGGAGCATTACTCTAGCTCCAACACCCTAGCCCAAAGGTTCCTAGAATTTATAAACTCAAATGCTATGGAACAACTTGTTACCACTCCCACAAGAGGGGAAAACATACTGGACCTGATCATCACCAACATGGGGAATCTATGCTCCAGACCAGAAGTGTATCCCTCACTGGTAAGATCAGACCATAAACTAATCTCACTGGATGTTCACATCCCGATACCACCCCCTGCCCAGAAAACCACAGTGAAAAACTTCTCTAAAGCAAATTTCACACTCCTCAAATCTGAGGTGGAATCCTTCAAAGCCCCTGGGCCTGTGGAAAATACGGCCCAGACCACAGAATCCTTTATAAATGCATTCTATGAACACCTTCAGGATTGCATGGATCATGCGATCCCAAATAAAACCAAGACCCAATCCTCCAAAGGCAGACGTCCTGTCTGGTGGACCCCAGCCATAAACAAGCTATACAATAGAAGGAGGAAGCTACTAAATGATAGAGCAAAATTCCAAAAAGGGAAGGCATCTCTGATCAGTATTAGCAAAAAACTACGGGCACTCATAAAATCGTCTAAGGCCAGCTTCAAGAGAAAAATTGCACAGGACACTAAGGATAATCACAAGGCTTTCTTTAGTTATGTTAGGAACCTGGGTGGTAATTCCCAGATATGCTCAGAATTAGTTCAAAATGACAAAAAATACACTGAACCCACAGACATTCCCAACATCCTAGCTGACAGGTTCAGCGCAAACTTCTCCCCTCCCACCAAAGGGCAAATATCTATTCCAGCAGAGTGCTGCTCCCCTGACATCTCGGATGCTCAGGTAAGAGCCGCCCTCTCCAAAGCAAAAAACACAGCATCAATGGGACCAGACGGTGTCCCGGGCTGCATCCTACATGAACTCCAAGAAGAGCTAAACCCAAACATAAAACTACTGTTCAATCTCAGCCTTACTACAGGATATGTACCCAAAGAGTGGCGTACAGCAACTATGGTCCCTCTCCACAAAGGTGGTGCCTCAACGGATCCTGGAAACTATCGCCCCATAAGCCTGACTAGCTTGGTCTGCAAAGCTATGGAAAGGATAATCATGGACCTCATAAATAAAGATATTGGGGACCTACAGACACTGGATCCTACCCAGTTTGGCTTTGTTAAGGGCAGATCCTGCCTCTTAAACCTGGTTGATTTCTTTGAAACAGTCACCAAGGCCATTGACGAGGGGAAGGTGGTCCACACAGCCTACCTGGACCTCACAAAAGCCTTCGATACAATACCCCACTCGGGCATTATAGATAAGCTCACCAGCTTAAATATAAACCCCTATGCCACTAGATGGGTTGCAAACTGGCTCAAGTACAGAACCCACATGGTTAGAATTGCTGGAGCCTAGTCAGACTCCAAACCAGTTACAAGTGGCGTCCCACAAGGCTCAGTCCTGGGACCTCTGTTGTTCAGTATATATTTCTCGGAGGTACAGGCCAACACAGAAGGACTGTGGCTGACCAAGTTCGCAGATGACTTCAAACTGGGTGCCATAATCGACTCTCCAGCCAACAAGCATCCTCCAAAAGGGCCTCATAGAAACAGACAACTGGTGCCAGAGCCATGGCCTCAAGCTAAACACCAAAAAGTGTATAGTCATCCCCTTTGGCAAAAACAAAATGCCCACAAATTACCACATAGGTGGTAATCCATTAAGTACAGAAGAAGTAATTAGGGACCTGGGGACCCAAGTTGATAGCAATCTCTCATATGACAACCACGTGGCCAAAGTGGTTAGAAAAACATTTTATATAGCCCACCTAATCATGAAGGGATTCACATCTAGATCAGGGGAGGTCATCGTGCCTCTTTGCTCATCCCTCATCAGGCCCATAATTGAGTACAATGCCCCTTTTGAGATGTACCTTACCAGACACCTGCAGCAACTGGAAAGACCCCAAAAGTACCTCACCAAGAGGATCAAAGGGCTCAAACAGATGCCATATGCTGCCCGGTTAAAGAAACTCCAGCTCTACTCAGTGGCATACCGCCTGTTCAGAGGCGATCTGTGCCTGACGTATAAAGCCATGTCCAACCCAGAATTAATGGACATGCTGCACCTCAGAAAATCCAAATCCTATCGAGCTACACGCTCGAGAGACTTGAACCTCAGCACTGAAATAAATAGGACATGCTGGATGGACAGATTCATAACCCAGAGGCTCCCTTCACTCTGGAATAAAATCC
>NC_056732.1:524897130-524974630 GCF_019279795.1 Protopterus annectens
TTGAGCGGATTACATCTCAGTAAATATAATCAATAATGACTTGTTTAATGCAGCATATGCCAGTAAGTCTGATTTTTTTTAATACTTGTACTGCTGATTTGATGGCTTTATTGCTTTCTTTCATGTGAACAGTTATACTATGTTATTAATTAAGTCCAAAGCCATCTATCAGCTAATATTATAACCACATTGTGTTCAAAAATACTGACCGACTACTGGTTCTTGTTTTTGAAATATAGTTAAATATATAGATTGTATATGTATAGATTCATACAGTGTTACTAGGTTATCAGCAACTGGGTACTTCAGATGGTTTGATTACATATCTGATACATAACATAGTTAACTGTCCATATAACTTAATTGTGTTATTTAATTGTTATCAATAATAGCAAAATGTTCTATGTGGATTGCCTCAAAGCCATATCCCTTTGCTCAGTCTAGTATAGACTACTGAAAGGTGATCTATGCCTGACTTACAAAGCATCTGTGGATGAACCTTTTGCGCATTCACAAAACAAACAGCATCAGAACTAGTAGATCTAAAGACCTAAGTTTTGCCTGCAGCATAAATAGAGACTTTGACATTAAATTGGAGAGACAGATATGTATCTCAGAAAATTCCCTTTCTCTGGAAGAGGCTCCCTAGCCATGTGAAACAAAGTCCATCCTTAACCCTATTTAAGCATAACTTGGACCATTGGATGGGAAATTGAAAATTCATCCTTTGTCTGGCACTCATGTCTTTGATGGGTAGAAGTAGTTAGTAACTAATGTAACCAACAATCACCCCTATATAAATGTCTAACACATATAACATGTGCAATACATTTAGGATGCACAGCTAGGCTTATAAAGGGCCCAGTGGTCATTAGTTTAGTATGCACCTATGAACCTGTGAATCTATAACTTGCTACTGGATAAGTATATTACCATAAACAGCTCTACCCTTCATTTAACTTGCCTGTCATAACTGTTCTCAGCTTTTCCAATATAATGCATTATTATAAATGATGAGAAAAATAATTTTTGCCTTTTTTCCTAAATTCTTTAGATGTATAAATAAGTGGGTGCATTTTGTTATACCTGTAAAAGTTGCTCATTCCTGTAACTACATCAGAGGGGATTAAAGTAGACCTTCAGTGGGTTGCAAATCACATGCTCCATCCTTATGTCCAATGAGGAATAAAATGCCAGATAAAAAGTATTCAGTAATAGTACTACTTTTTACTTGCAAAGCTTTCAAAGTCCACAAATGTAACACTTCAACTTTTTACGATAGTTGGTAGTCACAGAATATCATTTCTATTATTAGAAAGAGAACATTTTGCTCTGACTCATTGCAGATGTACAGCTTTGCTATCAGTGTGAAGACTGTGCAGAAAGGGTATTGGTGGTTAAATGCATGCATTTATTTATAATTTATGTAGGGTTACCACCTGCCCACTTTGTGAGGGAAAGCCCCTCTTTGGGCAGCTGTGTCCTGCAAAAAAATATCGAAAAAAATAGCAAATGTCCTGAGATTTTAGGACAAAAATATTTCTTAAGTTTTCTTTAATAGTTGCATAGAACAATTGTTTTTTTTTTATCTGAAACACCTAAATGTTATATGAAATAGCATAAGCAACTCAAATGCTACAAGAATAAGCTTCTATTCTGGCAAAAAAGTGGCATTCTATCCTTTGTACTGGTCATAGGTATGTTTTGTCCTGCAAAATCTGACATTTCTACAAAAAAATGTCCCAATTTGGGCATTTGAAAAGGTGGCAACCCAAAATTTATATGGACACTGAATAAAAGAGACATGTAGAAATATAAAAATAGCATTATGGTAAGGAAGGAAACAGATTCATTTGTCAAATATTCTTAAACAGTAATTACAGTTATTATACAGTAGAAGCATGTACTTGATCTCCTGACACCTCACAATCATTCATGAGATATGAATTAAATTGAATGGTACCATTTATTTGTTAGTTTATTTTTGCCCCGTATCTTCTCAGCCATATCCCTATTTATTCATTTTAACAGTAGATATATCAGCAGAGATGAAAAATTCATGTATGCAGCCTTTCTTAAACTTGCTTTCTTATGTTGTACCTTACCCATATTTCCTTTACTATAGTTTAAAATGCAACGAAGAGAAGCAGTTAAATCAAGTTTTAGAGTAGCTACTTTTTGAATGACTCTCTGTAAAGCATGTGACAAATTTTATTCAGTGTTTCGATATCTCTGAATCATGAGAGTACCTATCTAAATAATCTGCTGCAGGCCTCATACATATCCTTTGTTCTCATTTACAGGTATTGTCTATTAAATGTTGTTCTACTATGCAAATAAAAATGCTTTTGCATAAGTATCCATGTCTCTGAATCTCTCTTATTTATCAGAGTTACGCTGCTGTTAGTGACTTATATACATACCTCTTAACCTCTTAGAGCAAGAAATCTGGAGAAAGCCATAAGTTAATAGAATAACAGGTTTTGAATTAGCATATACTTTCTGAAGGGTATGAAGTCTAAATCTCAAATATCTACCATTATTTTCTGACTTCTGTCATTAATGATTTGCCATAAAACTGCAATTTTATGAGAAACAGACCAAAAATATGAAGCAGACATCTGTACATTCTGTGAAAATCTGGACAGCTGAGAGATATATTTATATACTATATGCTAAGAAATATGTCCCTGAATTTCTCTTACATATCAGTATTATATAATTGTAACTTATACACTGTGTACCAAGAACATTGTCTCCAAATCTGCATAGTGTTAGCATTTCATTAATGTAACTCACTTATGCACTGTGTTCCAAGAGTCTTTTATTAGTATTATGTACCAACATGTCACTGAATTCTGTGTATCAAAATTTAACTTTCTCCTGCATACAAAGTTCCCCCTGCTGAGCTTTGTCATGTGGGCTGAGCTTAACCCTAATCCTAACCCTAAATCTATCTCTGCCCCTGACCCTAACCCCACACATTGTTAGAAAAGCCCTTCTCGCTAACAGTATCATTACTAAGACAGCACTTGATCTTGATTTTGTAGTTGGGATTTATGATATAATGTAGTTTTTAGTTTGATAGAATTATTAGATATTCTATGATTGGAGGTCATGAGTTTTCAGTGTTTTGTGATTTATTTTTTTTTAGCTATTTTGAGGTTCAATATTTTAAGTTTAGATATTTCATGTCATAGTCATATACATACAGACACACACACACATATATATATATATATATATATATATATATATATATATATATATATATTATAGCTATAGATTATATAAGCAGAGTTCCTTCCTAATCAAATTCAAGTGCAACTTGGACAATTGGATGGGAAACCGGAAATTCATCCCTGGTTAGGCACCTATGTCTCTGATGCAAACAGGTAACCTGTAAATGTTTCATCTCCCAGGCCCATGCTTACACTTATCAAGTGTATCAGACCTCGTCAGAGATTTGGGACGAATAGCTAGGCTTAAAAAGGTCCTTGTGGTCATTAGTCTAGTAAACACCTATGAACCTATAGATAGATAGATAGATCGATAGATCAATAGATAGATACATCTGACTATGTGCTACTATAGTGTTTAAGACTATAAAGACACCAGAAAATGAAGGCTGGAATGATGACCTAGAAAGAGCAATCGTGAAGTAAATGCATTATTAAGGTCTTAGGCAAAGCAACATCAGTAATTAAATTAATAGTATAAAAGCATGAGTTATATCATGGAGCCAGTAATACTATGCAAGTGGTTTTGATTTAGTAGTAAGCAGTTCAGCAGTGTTTTCAATAATACTTTATAAAAACATCTGCATTTGGTATTCTTTTTGCCAGTATAGACCTGCTAGCAGCAACCTGGTATGAAATGGGTATGGCTGCATAACCAAACAGGTGTAAAATAAATTAAGAAAATAAAAAATACAGTTACATGTTGAGTGGCTCCTTATATAATTCCCACACCTGGCTTAAGGCATTTATTTGTATTTGCCACTTTATTGTTCTTTTGTGACATGTCATTTACACATTTTTTTTACCTGTATGAAAAACTGTGCTGAGATTAGCCCCAATATACAGTAATGGGCTTAAATGCTCCCATGTGGATTGCAGACATGTCATTATGATTGTATGCTTGCTTAAATTATTCATCAGAATAATCAGCATTGGTTCGAAAAACAGGTCATTATTTATTTCCAGGGAAAAAGATCAGGCTTTTCCATCTCAGTCATGTGTTCTGTGGCAGTTGTAAAATTTACATCCCTGAATGAGACCAGTGTGGCAGTCTTGATCTGTTTGACAATAAGTCAAGAGGCCAATTTATGAGTAGCATTTCAACTAAGTTACAAATCAATATATTTGCCATGTGAGAAATCCATATTTGACCTAATAGAACCAAAATGTGAAACAAAATCAGTTATTACTTCAGACAGAAAAACATTTTACAAGCACATTTTTTATATTCTGATATTTCCACTTCAACCTGGACCCCAGACCTGATGTATAAATTCACAAATATCTATGGGATTACAGACAACTCAAGAAGCTGACTAGGAAGCATTTGTTTAAGATCATTTGAATATATTTGCTGTCTAGTGCTTGGAGTGCGATTTCCTAATGAAATGACTAAATACAGTATTATGCAGTTTGCAATAGATAAAAAAGTCCATAGCTGCATAGTAAGTCAAACATACTGATCAGATCTGGAGTGGATTCTTTAGAAAGACTGTGATTTGCTATGAATTTTGTATTTAACACTCTCTAATGTGAGAGTTTAATATCATGATTACCCAGTTCCAAAGAATATTTGAAGCAGGGATAAAGTTGTTTTGATTGCAATATTTCCATTTTAGGTCATGCCTCTGACTGGTAGAATGATGTACTCAACTTAATTGTATTTAAAGAGACTCTGTGAGCAATAAGAAAAAAATTGCAAATGCTTAGATTTTTTGGGCTGAATTATTCATTTACACAATACAAACTGTTCTCAGTAATTTTATTTCTTCTCAAGAGGACATTACTGTTTTTATTTAGTACTACATACTACAAAAACATCCTTGTTTTTAATCTTATACCTAAATTGTGATTTTTCCCATCTATATATTAGATGAATGAATCATTTTAAATGTTAATAATAACAAAAAGGCTGATTATGTTGAATTTAAGAGAATATATACTTCTTACAGCAAGCTGTGGCACTGAACTTATAAAAACAGACTAGAACACTGAACTTATAAAAACAGACTAGAAACTTGAGTTCACAGAATTTCTCCTCAGCCGCATAAATTTCCCAGTTCAGTGACATGGTATAACCACAATGAGAAAGATGTCAGTAGTAGATCATTACTATATCACTAAATTGAACACTATACTATCAGACCTCGCCATGCTGATGTTCTCCCTGTCAGCCCATGCATCATATTAGTAAAACCATGCACACATGCGCACGCACACACACACACACACACACACACACACACACACACACACACACACACACACACACACACATAAATGTACTCACCCACAAACTTCCCTTTACTCAGTCTCACTCAGTGAAACATTTTCTCATGTAGCCTCGCATACAAACACATCCAAAGTCATGATTCCATAGCTAACCCCACTAGTGTAACCACCCAGACACACACACACACACACACACACACACACACACACACACACACACACACACACACACACACACACACACACACACAAACAGTTATGTAGACTCATTTATGCTTCTACAGACTTGCATACACACACACATTCACACACAGGAACAAACTGATACCCCCCAGCTCTGCTGGACGTATCTGTAGCATGAGTAGTCCCACAGGACAGAATGGGTGGTTTTCATCTTTGACTGTCATTTCCTTCTAGCATAAACTTTTACTTGCCTGCTCCCCTGGACTACTGCATTAGTATGTAGCTTCACTTGCAAGTCTTTATGCTAGAGCCCCTGCAAGAAGAAAACCTGTGTTAGAGCATTTTAAGAATCAGAAAGGCTTAGTGCAGTGCAGAAACCTTCCAAGGTAAAGCTTCTGCATTGTGCTAAACCTTTTTGAATCCAATGGGAATAGTTCCTTGGAAGAAACAGTGTGACTAGATAAAGTCTTTGCAGGTCCTTTAATGGGGCTTGTGCTTTTAAGCTATGCTATATTGTTACATTCATGAGATGTGCAAGTAAGTGAAGGGAATATATATGGTTTGCAGCAGAGGCGCTGCATATTGCAGTGAGATTTTTGATACCAGTGGTTAGTATGAGATGGACTGGTTGGACTGATTGCATTGGTTGGACTGGTTGGACTGCTTGAAGTCACACTCTGTAGATATGCATTTGTGCAAATCTTATTTCATGTGTCTGATGTAATGTGGTTGTACCACGGGTTGCATTTTAATTGTTTGGTGAGGGTTTTTTAACAACATTTTGTGTTTGTGTTTCATCCATCCATCTATCCACAACCCCTTTTTCCCATTTCTGCACGTGGGTTCAGGGTGTTACTTATACACTGACAATCATCTAGAGCCAGGGTTCACACCACCAGGTGGTTAGTCCTGCCTCGGCTGTTCTTCCATATCACACACTCACATGCACACTTACAGCTATGGCCAATTTAGAGTGTCCAATTCATTTCCAGCATGTGTTTGGAATGTGGGAGAAAGCCAGAGCACCCAGAGGAAACCCACACAAACACAGAGAGGCTATACAGACTCTGTCAAGGAACAGACAACTCTGTTTCTTTTTATTGGTTTGTTTTCGACTTTCCCTTATTTTAACACAGTGAGGCTGAGACTCTCTGTATGGGAAGGTCTGCTCAAGGAGAAAGTACCTCTTTGTTTTGAGTTGTAGTGACACTTAAATGTAGTACACTGAGCAATTTAATAAACTATCATGTATTTGGATTACTTTATTTTTGTTCTTCATTTTTGAACAGTCATAGCTGGTGTTCACATTTTGGGAGTCACCAGCAAGTTTCAAATCTTGGAGTGCCCAACAGATACAGTGCTATTGTAATATGCTTTAGCTCCCACACTAGTACCCCACCCACAATCACCTCTCCTGTTTATCCAACCACCCCCTGACATGTAGCTTCTCCATCACCAACTCCACTTTCTCTCCTCCCTCAGCGATGATCCTCTCTTTGCACTTTATCAATACATACAAGTCTGCTTAGTTTGGTTAACTTGCACACAGCTGCACCTCTTTGTCTAATAACCACCCCACATACAGGCTAACTTGTAATTACATTCTGTTTACAGGCCTCTGTGCCCCACCAAAGTAGCCAGCACAACAGAAGGCACAGTAACCGTTCTTTCATTCACACCAATACCTGGTAATAAGGTTCACTTGAACAACCGCGTGGTCTTGTAAAAGTATTTGTCATGATACACTTACCCATTAACAAACAATCTTCCCAGTCTGACACATCAAGGCATCACAGCTTCTTCTTCAGCAATGTAGGGATGGTTTAATAATACCCACACTAAATGTAAACAAGCACAATTACCACAATTGTTACATTGATTATATTGTTAAATTATAATTACATTCATAGAAATAGTAACACCTGTGCTACTGTATAACTACTGTACATTAATAGAGACAGCATGTATGTTAGCATAAAAAAAAGATTAAGCAAATCAGCATTCAGTGCACATTATATATCCTCAAAATACAATGGGTACAATGTGTACTCAATAGTCAAAATATGACAAAGAAGCTCTCACACACGGGGAATAAACATTAGCTTCCTTTAGTTCAGTGCAGGGCAAAACAGTCAAAAATCATCATGTATCAAACTTCATTATTCCCTTTTTTATGCAGTACAATACAATAGCAAAAAGCAGCTCATGTACTCTTACAGATAAATTAAAGCAATGTATGTTACCTACATGTAACAAGGTGATTAAATACATTGTATCTGTTTTTAATCAGGTGAGTCATTCAGACATCTTTTTACAATATGAGTTCCAATGTGTGAATTGATAACAGGATCAGCTTTACAGTTTTGGGGATTCTGGGGCGAGACCAGAATTAGTAGGCACAGCATAGATATACTGCAGCTCGTGTAAATTAGTCAGAACCCCATCACTTGGGAAATGATAGATTCCTAGACCAGAATGACTATTATCAGTGTGCCCCACAGCAGGAGTATTATGGGAGGGAATTTCAACTGCATTAAGAGATCTGGGGTATCTAGCAGGATCAATAAAGTCAGGATTATAGAAAAACAACTGCAACTGGGGGTCCCAACCAGATTAAAAGAATTATAGTGATTAAAACAAAATTAGCCATGTTGTTCTACTGAGGCAAGAAAGAAGTCAGATGGTCCTATCAGGATTAACTAAATCAGGGGGCCGCAATAGATTTAGGAGTCAGTGAGGTTTCAAGCAGAAGTAATGGGGTCAATGGATCAGCATTAGCATGAAATGAACAGGCCACAGTCACAATTAACAGATAGGGTTGCCATGAAGGCAGTTGGCTGTTGCAGTGCTCCTCAGAGATTTTCAGGCAGTGACAGAGGGCTTTTAGGCAGCCAAATGTGGTTTGTAGATGGACAGCGTTATACTACAACTCTTATGCTACAATTCAACCATACAGTCTGGGTACTTTATGGGTGCCATCTATCAGGGATCCATCACCTGAGAAACAGTGGCAAACATATGGGGGAAGTGAGAAGTGTACTCACTGTCTTTGGCTCTGTGTTTCTGATTACCACAATGTCTACCTGCACTTATCAACTAGGTGCCCCTGTGGGATTTCACTGTGTCAACTAGTGATCATGTAGATAACATTTACCCCATTTGAGCAAATCATAGTCACTGATAGGGTACTATGTGGTTATCAGCCACTGTGCTTTGCTGCTTACCTGGCATTTAATAAAATGATAGTTTCCTTTATTGGCATATCACAGTCCATGGACAACAGTGGATTGCTTATTTCCATGTGGATGAGCTATGATGCCCAGTATTTAGGGAGGTGGGCAATGTCATAGAAGCTACATATGGTGTTAGCTATCTCCTCTGCTGATTTGGAAAAACAGACATGTTCATCCACATGAGGAAGTAGCATATCAAGAAAAGAACTGAGTACTCTACAAGCTGACCAGTATGCCCGTTTGCCTCTGAAAGGTCCTTCTAGCTAATGCCTTAGAGTCAACTACTATAGGAAGTCAATACATTCCTTCACGTCCTGTTTGTGGGTATTACATGTCAGCTGATGTCTGTATAATATGTTGGACAGCTGCTGGTCAGTTAGCTGGTGGTAGGTATTAGTCTACCGGTACTGATTTTGTTCACATCACATGCAACTTCACAGGTAGTAGCATTTATAGACGGTTTCTGCTGTGCGAACATTGATGAACTTACCATCTTTGCTTTTTCACAACTCCGCAAATTCCCACATGCGTTTAGCTTTTATGTTGTCATACGCACTCACTGCAGCCTACATCTAGGAGTTGTAAGCTGCTTTAAGAAGCAATCATTTGTATCTTATTATGCACTTATTAGACTCCACGTCTTCATTTGCATGTCAATATATATGGTAATTTGCATATTCTTATTTCAGCGCTATTATTCTCACTTCTCAGTAGCTCTCGCTGGTACTATGAGTTTCAACATACCTTTGTGTGGCCAGTTCTTTCTTAAAAAACTGCTGTTTACTATACAACTTAACTGTGTATACCAGTCTATGTGGCCTCACAGTTCCTGGCCTAGCCATGAAGTGAGGTACTTGGCTTAGTGAGTTTTGCCTGATTAAAATAAATTAAATTAAGTTAAAGTAATGAAGTTAAAATATAGGTGAAGTTTAAATCAGTTATCTGACAATGAAGTTCTTCAGAAGTACCACTGCAGACCCATTAGCTGATATGGACCAGTTTAATTTAATCCATTACCATTTATGTAAGTATAAAAACCAGTAACATTCCTGATGTAGATTTGTAAGAGTTACACATTTGGATACTTCCCATAGCTTTTACAGAATTAGTGCTGCTCTGTTTGTAGTATTATTTTTTTTCAAAATGTATTAGCCATCATAATAATATCCAGCAATTAGCCATCACAATAATATACAGCAATTCATAATATAACAAGCATATGAGAGAGTAACAACAGCATTATAATAGGTTGATAGGTTCACAGGTAAGTACTAGGGCTAAATGCTCTTCTGGGCATTTTAAGTCAAGACACTTTCTCTTTTGGTGTTTGAATTACCCATCTCATGGTAAATAATTATATATTACCCCCTGTGAGAATATCTGGGATCATAACATAGATAATTGGAGGGGACCCTTGCATGGGATAACACATTTAGGAGCTGCCTCTGTCTACTAATCACACAGAGGGCAGCCCTGGGGTAGATATTCTACTACCTATCCATAGATCCATGTTGCACTTCAACATGCATAGAGATGAACTTTCTTTAACATGAATGGGGACTCTGTTCTGGAATGGTGGTACCTTCTGTAAGATATACCTGTCCCTGCAAATCATTCTGGTGATGTTGCAGAAGAGGTTTAGATCCCTAGAATGAGTATTTCAGATGCCATTTGATTTGCAGTAGGTCCATCACTATTGAGTTGGGGATGTCTTGTATGCAAGGGACAGGTCACCTCTTGGCAGTCTGTAGGATACTGACTATAGTGACAGGGCTTTAAGTTGGTCCACATAAGACACATAATTTAAGTCTTGTATCCTTTTAGTAAGATATCTCTTTTGGTATTCCTGTTGTTGCATGTGTCTGAACAGGTACATGTCAAAAGGAGGCATTGTACTCAATGATTAGTCTAATGAGGACTGAGTAAAGGGGGACAATTACATCCCTAGATCTAGACACAATCCCCTTGTTTATTAGATGTGCAATATAGAAGGACATTCTTACAACAGTGGACACATGTTAGTCAAAAGTTAGGTCACTGTCCACATAAGTTCCCATATGCCAAACAAATGGGTCAAGTTTTAGGAGTATATTGCCAACGTGGTAGTTACTCAGGATAGATAACTTCCCAAAGTATACATTAATGATTTTTTTGCATTTAGTTTCAGTCCATGATTTTGACACCTATTATTTATTGAGACAACCTGTCCTGCAAGATGGCTAAGTCATTTGGGGAATCAATGACTGCTTTTTGTTTGCAGTCATTTGCAAATTTTTTCAACAAGAGCACTTTCATATTCACTTGTAGATAATTTAGATTATCAGATATGAATTCCAGTCCCAGAGTTCACCACAATAAAAACCCTGATTATAATGGAATTTCAAAAAATGATTTCTTTCATATAAGTGCTTGTCCACAGAATTATATAACAGTGTCAAATATGTTTTTATAAATGTTTAAAACTTTCTGGAACTAAATTTACTAAAGAAAACAAACAAAAATTATGAAGATGATGCCCTAATGTGTGACATTATTATGCATGTTTTGGTAGTGAAATTATTAAAATGACATGATGATAGTCTGATAATAACTGAGGTTTTAATTTACATGAGGCATTAATGTTAAATTCATGAACTTAAGAAATTCTGTACATGTGATCTATACATTTTGTATACAAATCAAAAACCTACCATGATATCTGATATATTTTTGTGTTGTCTCACATAAGAGTGCTAAATAATTGTACGTAGCTCTAATGCTGTGAAACTTATTGTGACTGTAAAGACATACTGATTTAAAGTTAAGAAATTCCCAATACTGATATGTTTGTTTTCAGACTTTAAAGTGAAATATTTAAACAGGCTTCTTGACACCAGTAGATTTATGACAATAATTATCCATTTAAATGTGTTGTAAAGCTTCAAATACATTGTAGTATGATATACTATCTTGGCGCAAAGAATTGTGTTAGTCTGCAAAATGCAGTTGCATCTTTCCATATGTTCTATCAACTGCATTTACAACAAGATGCTCTTATCTAGGCAATTTTATATATATTTTTTTTCAGTTCTGGCTGTGTCCATAGTGAAAAAAAAATTCCAAACTTCTGCATTGTACAGGAAATAAACTGGTATGTAAGTAATTTGTTGCTAGATTACCATTTTATCTGTAGCCTACCTGCCTGGATGGCTATATATCCAAGTCTCAGAAGTTTTCCAGCCAAGTGACACTTTCTAACATGGCTTTCTATCTCAGTTTCTAAATTCAGAGCCGCAGGCATAGCTGTATGTTGCTCAATGCAATTTCAGCATAACTTCATAAAAATTATGTAAATAAAAGTTTTTTACAGAGCTGTAGGCATGGAGTAAGGCTGTTTGGACAGCACACTCATTTGTCACCCCCACCCCCACTGTGGCAGCAGATTATTTTATAGTAACTCGATAACTCATTGCAACCTTTGAAAGAAAAGGACACTTTGCTATTCTGATCTGATTATAGTCTGTTAACAGACTATGAAGTGATAAATTGTTTGGAGCCCCTATAAGCTTTTGCTTGGGGCAACCACTTCTCCACCCTGTCCTTCCTGTGGTAGGCATGGTGTGGTTAGGAAAAGAATCATAAAGCAAAAATGAATAATTATTTTATGCTGAAACTTCTCAAGAGTGAAGTTTCATAAGATAGTCTGCCAGTGTTCTTTATTGTTACAAAAAACCTGCATTTAGCCTTTGCATGTTAAACCTGAGCAATAACTTTTCATTTTGGTAGTGTTCATTCTCCCAAAAATCCTAGCCATATTGCTTTTTCAGTTTCTTCTGTAACACAGTGTACAGCAGACAGACAAAGAATTATAGCCATTCTGATTGTTTGATGACTTGTGTCAGCTGGTGATAATGTAAGGAATCTAAATTACATTGTCAGCCTTTAACAGAAATGTAGGCCTATGGTTCTTTCAAGGCTAGAAAAAAGAATGAAATATATCTTGAAATGAATCATTATCTTTAGCTAATGGGTCATTAACCAAGGAATGTTTTATTCCTATCTTAAATCACTGCAGCAAGATTTAATTTCTCTTCTCAAAGAAGTGTTCTGCTAAGTAAAACATATCTACTAACAACAGCTGTTTCTGTGTCAGGAATCACTGTGGAGCACAGGAAATGTTGCAGTGACTTAAACTGGGAAGGTTAAGACAAGAGTTCATTGCTGCAACAGTGAAATTGACTCAAAGCTCAGTGTATCAGGCTGTATTACAAATAACTTACAGATTGCTGTCTGAATTTTAATTGAAATATCTCTGAAGTGGTACTCTGATCTTCAGAAGCATTTGCATTTATCTCAGCATGGAGTTTGGTAACCCATTTTGTAAAATGTACCACATTGTTTTCCAAATCTTTCAGTAACCAAATATTTTGGCAACAATAAAAGGTATATCAGTAATTTACTTTGATTCCTGAGGTAGAGTATACCAATGATTTACTTTGATTTCCATAGTACAGTATACGAAAGGTTTAGTTTGATTCCCATAGTACAGTATCCCAATGATTTAGCTTGATTCCCGTATTTCAGTATACCAATGATTTTGTTTGATTCCCCTAGTACAGTATACCAATGATTTAGTTTAATTCCATAGTACAGTATACCAATGATTACTTTGGTTTCCATAGTATCATATACCAGTGATTTAGATTGATTCGTATATTATGGAATATCAATGATTTTGTTTGATTCCCCTAGTACAGTATACCAGTGATTTAGTTTGATTCCCATAGTACAGTATACCAATGATTACTTTGGTTTCCATAGTATCATATACCAGTCATTTAGATTGATTCATATACTATGGAATATCAGTAATTTACTTTGATTCCCGTAGTAGAGTATGCCAGTGATTTAGTTTAATTCCCCTAGTACAGTATACGAAAGATTTAGTTTGATTCCCATAGTGCAGTATTCCAAATATTTAGTTTGATTCCTGTAGTACAATATACCAATGTTTTAGCGTGATTCCCATAGTACAGTATACCAAATGTTTAGTTTGATTTCCATAGTATCATATACAAGTTATTTAGTTTGATTCCTATAGTATGGAATATCAATGATTTAGTTTGATTCCTGTAGTAGGATACACCAATAATTTAGTTTGATTCCTGTAGTACAGTATACGAAAGATTTAGTTTGATTCCCGTAGTAGAGTACACCAATGATTTAGTTTGATTCCCGTAGTAGAATATAACAATGATTTAGTTTGATTCCCGTAGTAGAATATACCAATGATTTGTTTGATTCCTGTAGTAGAATATACCAATGATTTGTTTGATTCCTGTAGTAGAATATACCAATGATTTGTTTGATTCCTGTAGTAGAATATACCAATGATTTGTTTGATTCCTGTAGTAGAATATACCAATGATTTGTTTGATTCCTGTAGTACAGTATAACAAAGATTACTTTGATTTCCTTAGTATCCTATACTAGTGATTTAGTTAGATTCCTATAGTATGGAATATCAGTGACTTAGTTTGATTCCCGTAGCACAGTACACTAATGACTTAGTTTGATTCCCGTAGAACAGTACACCAATGATTACATTGATTTCCATAATATCATATACAAGTGATTTAGATTGATTCATATAGTATGGAATATCAATGATTTAGCTTGATTCCCATAGTAGAGTACACCAATGATTACTTTGATTTCCATAGTATCATATACCAGTCATTTAGATTGATTCATATACTATGGAATATCAGAAATTTACTTTGATTCCCGAGGTAGAGTATACCAATGATTTACTTTGATTTCCATAGTACAGTATACAAAAGGTTTAGTTTGATTCCCATAGTACAGTATCCCAATGATTTAGCTTGATTCCCGTATTTCAGTATACCAATGATTTTGTTTGATTCCCCTAGTACAGTATACCAATGATTTAGTTTGATTCCATAGTACAGTATACCAATGATTACTTTGGTTTCCATAGTATCATATACCAGTGATTTAGATTGATTCGTATAGTATGGAATATCAATGATTTTGTTTGATTCCCCTAGTACAGTATACCAATGATTTAGTTTGATTCCCATAGTACAGTATACCAATGATTACTTTGGTTTCCATAGTATCATATACCAGTCATTTAGATTGATTCATATACTATGGAATATCAGTAATTTACTTTGATTCCCGTAGTAGAGTATGCCAATGATTTAGTTTGATTCCCCTAGTACAGTATACGAAAGATTTAGTTTGATTCCCCCTAGTACAGTCTACCAATGATTTTGTTTGATTCCCCTAGTACAGTATACCAATGATTTAGTTTGATTCCCATAGTACAGTATACCAATGACTACTTTGATTTCCATAGTATCATATACCAGTGATTTAGATTGATTCGTATAGTATGGAATATCAGTGACTTAGTTTGATTCCTGTAGTACAGTACACCAATGATTTAGTTTGATTCCCATAGTACAGTATACCAATGATTACTTTGGTTTCCATAGTATCATATACCAGTTATGTAGATTGATTCATATACTATGGAATATCAGTAATTTAGTTTGATTCCCATAGTAGAGTATGCCAATGATTTAGTTTGATTCCCCTAGTACAGTATACGAAAGATTGTCTTTTCCCCTGCCAGTCAGAACGGAGAAAAACACATACCGTTCTCGATCCATGAGCAGAGGCAGACAGAAGAGGAAGTTTTCGGACGAATATACACCTCAGAAGACACTGAGGAAAATGTGGACAGGCAAACGTTAGTCCATAACATTTCACATACTATTCTAACAGAAGATGAAATCCGATTATTAAATAAAGGGCTTAACTTCATCCCCAGATGCCAAAGTCAGTTGACAGAAACCATTATGGACCTAAAGCTGTTCTGCAGAAATGTAATGTTGAAATTTATATATAAAGACTCTATTCAGAGAAATACTGCAGTTAAATTCAGAAACCTTAGTGAATTTACACCCACTAACCACCCCTTAGTTGAAGCATACATGAAACTTACTGAGGATGAGTTATATAGCTACTATGGGAATAGAACCACTAATAAACAATATTATAATAGAGATAATCTTACATACAGAGAAAGAGCCAGCCTTAAGAAATTACAAAATGACGCAAATATTATTGTTAGACCCGCCGATAAGGGTGGAAAGATAGTTGTGATGGATATGTCAGATTACACTGAACGGATGATTTCCATGTTGAGTGATGACTTTTATGAAAGAACCACATCACAGAACATTGAACATACTATTAGATACGTACTAGACATGATCCATGATGTGTATATGGGCCAATTAATAGATAAAGATTTGTATGGATATCTTACCATCCCACATCCAACGACACCTATTATACATGGTCTCCCAAAAATACATAAAAATTCTGTAAATCCCCCTATGAGACCAATAGTATCAGGTCGAGGTTGGGTAACAGAGCATTTGTCAGTTTATGTCGAAAAACATCTTAGACATGTTTTAAACAACAATAGAGTCGTTTTAAAGGACTCTAAACAATTCTTACTTGATTTGTATGAATGTATTAAAGACACGATAGTTACAATGGACTATATATTTGTTACGTTTGATATCCAATCTTTATTTACAGTCATACCAAATGATTTAGGGTTGGCATATGTTACTGATTATTTGAAGGAACATAGTGATTACTCATCTGTAAGAATTGATTTAATAACTTGCTTCCTTGAATTAATCCTAGAACATAACTTATTCATGTTCAATGATTATATTTACAGACAAAAGGATGGCGTAGCTATGGGCACACCATGTGCCAATAGCTACGCCAACATGTTTTTGGCCTACTGGGAAGAACATATTCTTTTCCGGGAAGGGTTATTTGAACAGCATGTAGTCTTTTATCGACGTTTTGTCGATGATTTGTTTGTTTTATGGAAAGGCACTTTAGAACAACTTGACTTAATGTGTACCACCATGAACAATCTTACAACTTGCCTTAAATTCACTATGAAATGTTCACAATACAGAATGGAGTTCTTAGACATGTATATAGAGAGACTTGATAACAACATTATCAATACGGGTGTTTATCGGAAAAGCTGCTATAGCAATAATCTACTACTTAGATCAAGTATGCACCCTCCCTATGTCTTTAGGAATATTATGAGAGGCCAAGCCATTAGAGCCTCTAGGCTAAATCCCCTAGACCATGGGTTTGAAACTGAACTGAATGATTTGAAAGATAGACTTTCTAAGAGAGGCTATAGCAATATAGAAATTGGCAGGCACTTGAATGATGCCTTAGAATTAAGGTTAACTAAAGGTCTACCGTATTTTGGACCGCAGGAATTATCACCAACTTTAGATATTAATATTGAAGGCCCACAATTTGTTAAATTCTCCACATATTTCTCGGCAGATAATTTAGAACTCAGAGAAATAATTAGTAAACACTGGGCAATATTACATGTAGATGCAGATCTCAAAACAATAGTTGGAGATCAACCAAAATTCCTATATAAGAACAAGAATAACTTGAAAAGGAAACTCTGTTATACCACACATAGCCATACAAACACGAGAGATGGATGTACAAAACCATGTGGTTACTGTAATTTTTGTCATTATATAGACAGTACACCTGACTTTTCCACCCAGATGCTCGAAAACATTACCATATATCTGCTACGGCAGATTGTATGACATCTCATGTAGTTTACTTGGCCACATGTCAGCTATGTTCCTCATTCTATGTTGGCAAAACCAACCGTCCTCTTAGAGACCGAATGAGGGAACATATCTATCATATGAAAAAGGGTACTGTACATAATGCTCTAGCTAAGCATATTATGATGACAAATACACAACATGCATTTTCCTTCAAAGTTTTGGAAGTGATATACCCTAATCCCAGAGGGGGGGACATTAAAACATACACAGAAGGGAAAGAAACAGAGTGGATAATACTATTAAAAGCAGACAAAGGTTCTGGCTTAAACGAGAGAGCCTCAATTAAACCTAAATTGAGGCAGAGAAGGAACATTAAATAATATGAAGTAGAGAAGGAATTTGTGGTTCCCATTGTTATTGTTTTTAAGAATTGTATTTTTAGACATTTTATCTAATGTTTTATTAATAGCAGTAGGCTTATTTTGTATATGTATTTAATCTAGTTATGCTTCCTACATTCATTTATGCATACAGGCATTGATATGAATCATCTCTGCTATTAAACAGTAGACATACACACATTTTTAATTGTAAAAGCACTTGAAGCTGACAGGGCTCTATATTCTGAATACATATATTTTTTATATGTTTTCATATATTTGCATTGTGTGTTTTTATATGCGCATTTGTTATGAGAGTTTACATATTATTTATTTTGAATGCACATATTTCTTTAAAAAGTTTTGTGAACTTCATACTAATTGCTTAATTACTGATTACAACTATAGTATATAATAGCAATGAGTATTTTGTGGAGTTGTCATAAGATCTGATGAAGCAGTGATGCGAAAGCGCTTATCTGACTCTTTTTATTTGGTTTGAAATAAACAGCGATTTTATTTACCTCATTGACATTGGCAGCATTTATTTTGCTGGATTTTATTCATACGTGTATTAGTACCTGCTCACGCTGGGGTTTTTCTACTTTATTTGATTACTTCTTCACCACTAACCCTAGCGCTAACCTGAAGCAAGATCAGACTCTTATACGAAAGATTTAGTTTGATTCCCCCAGTACAGTATACCAATAATTTTGTTTGATTCCCCTAGTACAGTATACCAATGATTTAGTTTGATTCCCATAGTACGGTATAACAATGATTACTTTGGTTTCCATAGTATCATATACCAGTGATTTAGATAGATTCGTATAGTATGGAATATCAATGATTTTGTTTGATTCCCCTAGTACAGTATACCAATGATTTAGTTTGATTCCCATAGTACAGTATACCAATGATTACTTTGGTTTCCATAGTATCATATACCAGTTATTTAGATTGATTCATATACTATGGAATATCAGTAATTTACTTTGATTCCCATAGTAGGCCAATGATTTAGTTTGATTCCCCTAGTACAGTATACGAAAGATTTAGTTTGATTACCCCTAGTACAGTCTACCAATGATTTTGTTTGATTCCCCTAGTACAGTATACCAATGATTTAGTTTGATTCCCATAGTATAGTCTACCAATGATTACTTTGAATTTTTGAATTCCATACTATCATATACCAGTGATTTAGATTGATTCGTATAGTATGGAATATCAGTGACTTAGTTTGATTCCCGTAGTACAGTACACCAATGATTTAGTTTGATTCCCGTAGTACAGTATACCAATGATTACTTTGGTTTCCATAGTATCATATAACAGTTATGTAGATTGATTCATATACTATGGAATATCAGTAATTTACTTTGATTCCCATAGTAGAGTATGCCAATGATTTAGTTTGATTCCCCTAGTAGAGTATACGAAAGATTTAGTTTGATTCCCCCAAGTACAGTATACCAATGATTTTGTTTGATTCCCCTAGTACAGTATACCAGTGATTTAGTTTGATTCCCATAGTACAGTATAACAATGATTACTTTGATTTCCATAGTATCATATACCAGTGATTTAGACTGATTCCTATAATATGGAATACCAATGATTTAGTTTGATTCCTATAGTATGGAATGCCAATGCAGTATTGCTTCTCTTCACACCACTAAGTTACTTTTCTTCAAGTGTCAGGGTGCCAGAGACCCAAGTTTGAGGAACTGAATGATGACTGCTGTTTCCTAGGAAGTCACTGCCAGTGAGATTTCTAAGATCATGCATGCAGTGATTAATTTGTTTTGGGAAATTTCTTCCTTTTTCATATTTGTGTGACTACAGAGGTTATATACGCAAGTATGGGTGGAGGGCTTGCAGGCAGGGTTTTCCCCTGCAAAAACACCTACGGTTTAGTATTTCACCCTTGTATGCTTTTAGTAGTGGTTTTCTGCATTGTAGCATACTGTGTTTTTCAGCTTTTTTATTATAGTAGCAGAACTAAATGACAAAAAATGATAAGAAGTGTTATTTTGCTAATATGTATTTTCTGTCTCTTTCTTTACACACGCACACACACCCACACACACACACACACACACACACACACACACATATATATATATATATATATATATATATATATATATATATATATGGGTTACCTTCATTTGGCTGACAGCTCATTTGATTGAAACTCATTTGACTGAAACTCATTTGACTGACAAATAGTACTTGCAGTGCACTGTAAGGCAAATAACAGGAATATGTCCTTTTCCCCACTGTAGTGCAACCCTGGAGTTAGTATATATAGTTAGGGAGGGTGTGGGGGCAAAGCCCCCCCCCCCCACCTAGTTTGGATTTAATGAACAATATAACACAAAAAGTACAGAATTTAAACCAAACTAGGTGGGGGGCTTTGCCCCCCACCCCCCTAACTATATACACTATCTCCAGGGTCACACTACAGTGGGGAAAATGACATATCCCTTTTATTTGCCTTACAGGGCACTGCAAGTACTACTTGCCAGTCAAATCAGTTTCAGTCAAATGAGCTGTCAGACAAATGAAGGTAACCCCCCCCCCCCACACACACACACACACATATATATATATATATATATATATATATATATATATATATATGAGGAGTATATCCTGAAAAGAAATAGGATTAATTTATTACAGTCTGATATCAAGATGTACTGTTAGGCTAGATAAGCGAGCTAGGCACACCATAAAAAATATGTAAGTATTTGTATAAAGAATTATGCCAGTTCCTGAATGCCTTGCTGTAGTCTATTTTTTGTGAAGTGAATTAACTTTTTTATTAAAGCAGTATTAGATTCAGGTTCTATGGGAATGATTAGGGTAGGGGTATTTATTCTGCGATTTTAGAGCTTATATGGAGTGCCAAGTATGTGTATATTTTTTTTTATTTTTTGCTTTACCTGCAGATGAAATATGGTTTGTTTTTGGCTGACTGGGGTGTTGTCGAGTGTACCCTAAAAAGAAATAAAATAAGTTTATTAGAGTCTGATATGCCATTAAGCTAGATAAATAGATATATAGACAGTTTTACACACACACACACACACACACACACACACACACACACACACACACACACACATGCACACACAAATATGTGTTTTTGTATGGAGTAGCTCTAGTTTTCTTGTACTATAGGAGCTATAGGAGCTATGCATATTACTTCACAATTGGCAAAGCCATATATAAGAGATACACATATACTGAGTTTTTCTCCTTTCTTCAACATACAATGTTTACTTATTTGTTTATTAATCCTTTGTTTGCCTGGTTAGTCCTATTAGGCTTAGTCCCACTAGGATAGTAGCCTCTTTTTAGATGAAACCAGAGGTGGTGTTTATACTAGGTTCATAGGTTCATAAGTTCATAGGTGTGTACTAGGCTAATGTCCCTGAAGCCTTTACAAGCCTAGCCCATAGAAGTGCCCTGGCATCATGCTAGGGGAAATTTGGCCACATCATCAGAGAACTTTCTTTACACTTTTTTATAAGTGCCGTGGGATCTTTTACATCCACCTGAGTGACCACCAAGTCAAGCAGATGAGACCTCAGTTTAACATCTCATCCGAAGGATGAATATTTATTATTTACTATTTATTTTTGTTTATGTGTTAGTCCCATTAAATATGTTTCATTTTAATCTCACTGGGACACCAGCAATTTTCCCACATTTTTCTCTTTTCTGGGTGGTTAGTGTTATTGAGCATGAAGGAGTTGAGTAATGCAATGGAAAGTGGTTTTGGCATATCTGTAAATGCAAGACGACAAAGATTGCTACTGAAATATAATCAAACATATCACTGGCGGATGTTTGTTAGAAGGAAGATAGTACATGAATCTGAATAGTGAATATCTCAAGTATTTGGTGCAAATTATAGAAATGGTGGGAATAGGAGTATTACAAGCTGATGATATCTGGGAGCGGGTTGCAGATGACTAAGCAAGAAACAGTTATGACAGTAAATGATACCATGGTGGTATATGTGCTGTAATTTAAGATGTAACAGAAGACTGAAGGAGAACACAGACATTAAAAGAACTATTGCAGCTCAGAGGACATATGCAGCAGTAACAACAGATAGTGTTATTGCAGCCATCACTGGAATACAGAGGCATAATATGGGGAGATTTCATTTTGTTCAGTGAGAATTCAATGAATACATATTATTTTTGGATAAATATTTTAAAATCTTTAGTGTAAATGTAAGAGATATGTGAACAGTTATACATTTGTGATGAGAACCTTTTATGATCTGTTGGATATTTATCTGTTGTAAATAAACTGGTGATTGCTTTCCATTTAAAATGCGATGAACCGCCTGGAATTAGTGTATTATACAAAACTTATCTTTATTCATAAAAGCAATATGTTTTCCTTCAGTTTGTAACCGATTAATTTACAGAATGGATGTTTAAAAATGAATTATTTTCTGTTCTAATATACAGTATGTGACGACCCACCACTGGACCAGTAATCAAGGAGCCTCAATCCTCACCACTGGCAACAGTGGGGTCACTCACTGAAAGCATAACAAGTACACGCACAGTATTTCCAGATGCAGCTCTCTGCATCAGGTGCAATTTCTCTTAAGAGCACATGGGGACCACAGTCAGTCCGTGGCTGGTTTCTTCCTCTCCCTCCAGATCCCCAGTAAGACTCCCCACTGGCACAGCTATAGAGTTGAGATCTCAGCTGAGTGACCAAACCAAGACCTCCAGCAACCTGTCTGTCCAACCAGTGTCCCTGCCCAAGTAGCTGACACACACACAAACACACTCCTGGGAAAGGCTGGCACAGGTTTACTAGCTATGCCCCCTTCTGCCCAGACTACAAGGTAGTTATCACTGCCACCAGCCACTCCTTATCAGCTACTTTAAGGCCCTTAACAAAGGGTGCCCATTCTTACTGTGTAATATTAATATTAACACAAATGGTAGTTTGATGAAGAGCAAGGCTATTAGGAGTGGCCCAAACAGTGTCACCAAATAAATATGCAAGTACTCTCAAAACTTAAATATCTCTACCCAGATCAGCCACAATGAAAGAGTTAAATATATTTAATAATAAATAATAAAAGAACAAGACAATACTAAATATATATTCACAGTGACATCAGAGTTCAAAACCACAGGAAATATTTAAAATCACATTACAGTACAGGCTTACACAAATAAAAAAAAAACATCTAAACTAAGCTTTGCTATATTCTTGACTATATCTAAAAGAGTTATACTGTTCCTTAGAAACTTACTTCATTAGAGCAAGGCAGATGTTGTAGTGAATGGTTCTTGTCAGGTCCAAGACCGAATACAAAATGCTGTGTCTTAAGAGACTTCTCAAATTAATAACTAAAAGATTACTGCTGGGATAGCTTGCAGAATTACATAATTTCTGGTCATCTGACTTCTAGTTCCCAGGTCAAAACCCCCATTGCTAGGAGCTGGCAGCATTTAGCATCTACATGTAAAAATATATAGACAATTTTTTTTTCTCAGATCTTTGGCAGATGCTGGAAGTCATAAAACAATTGCATTCCTTAATGCTTCAAAAGTAGCAATTAGTTCACTCCAAGGACAATACAGAAAGCTTCTTAGTACAGACTTTGTGTGACTAGCTGCATTGGAAACTTGAGAGATAGCCTCTTTATTGTGTAGCCTTTATGGTGGAGCCTATAAAGTGATTTAATTTCAGATATTTTTCTAAGGTTTACTGGACTGTATCTCTGTTTCCATACATATATTTAAACAGTTACAATAGTGCATGCACATTTCTGTTCTCTTCCAGTAGGGCACACTGTGGATACATTTTAAACACAGCACTTTTACAAATACTTTTTCAACCTACACATCTGTACAAGCAGTTTGATATGCATGACATACAGTTTGAATACATTTGTAGTACAAGCAACTTGTCTGAATCATTTTGATGTTCACCAATGACATACAATATTTTACAAAATTCCAGCTAGCTGTGTTGGCAGTATCTCCTTTTGTCACACAGTGTATTGAAATGAATATTGATGAAGATTAAACATGGAAAGGTTGCTGGGAAGTGAATATGTAAATAACTGTTAAAAAAAAGAACAGTTGGTTTACCTACCAAATGCTATACATTAACAGATTTAAAGAGACTTTTTTGATCAGCTGAAGAGGTGCTGCTTTTGTTGTGAAGAAGGATATTTGATTAGTAACTACATGAAAAGTAGAATGGGCGGCCAATGTGGTGCAGTGGTTAGCATTGCCGCCTCACAGCAAGAGGTTCTCCGGTTTGATCCACAGCTGGGGTGCCTTCTGTGCTGAGTCTGCATGTCCTCTCTGTGGTCGCATGGGTTTCCTCCGGGTGCTCTGGTTTCCTCCCACATCCCAAAGACATGCTGCAGGTGGATTGGACACTCTAAATTGGCCCTAGGTGTGAGTGCGTGTGTGTGTGTGTGTACTTTCTGTGGAAGGTTGGGCGCCAGGCTGGCAACTCGACACTGTAAAACTCCACTGCCAATCATGAGCGGACAGGTGATCTGCTGTGGCAACCCCTAACCAGAAAAAGCCGAAAGAAGAAGAAGAACTATATGAAAAGTAGACTCAAAGTTTGTGGCAAAAAAGGACATATGGTGAATAACTGTGTACCATATTGTTTAAGCATAAAGGAAGGAACATGTAAGGAAAGAATATAAACAGAATTAATTAAAGAAACTGATGAATTAAAACTTATGTCAGTTATTGATAAGGTAAATGAGCAGGAGAGGGGGTGTTTTGAATGTATGTGCACTGATTTTGAGAGGCCTAGAATTAATGGGGAAAATTAATTTTGAAATTCAACAAACTGAAACAAACAATATCTTAAATGCTTTGTAGACTGAGGAATGGGAAGGTTTATAACAGCAGAATACTTCAGAAATAGAGTTGGGACTTTTTTTAAAAGGATGCAGACAAAAAGAGGAAATAAGAAAACAATAAAACTGAAACTGAAGAAGTGAGGAGAGGTTTGAATATCTTATCTGTCAATGTTGATTTAAATGTTTATATTAGACTGGTTAAAAAAACAGTAAATATCAATTGTGTTGCAAGATAAAAGTATCACACAAGATTTTACTAATGTGGAGCCTTGAGTGAAGAACTATTAAACGGGATTAACACAAAACCCCCAGTATCTTCATGAACATTTTGCTTGGTAAAGAGTTCATTTCATTGTCTGACTGAAAAAAAAAATCATTATCATTGGAACTCTGGCCTGTGGGAGAGATAATGCATTCCTTTTTATGCAGTAAAACCCATAGAAATCGTTTTACCTGACAGAACACTAGCTCTGACATTTATTCCTTTGGAACTATATCTAGGTTCTGAAAACAGAAATGTTTTGAAATGTAAAGCATGACGCCTTCATAGATTATCTTTGAGTTAGGCAGTCATGTAAGTACTGGCAAATGTGAAAGCTCTCTAACTTCAGATAGAAAGATATTGGAGCTATATACTTTTAGAGAAGTCTAGGTGAAGCAGAGAGACCAGAAAGCATGGCAGTAAACTAAAATGGGAGTTCCCAACTTGAACTATAGAAATCTCTGTGGAACTTAGAGGGTGGAATATAAAAGCAGGTATCCCACATGGCTAGAATCACTGGAAACATTTTTTTTAAAAAGAGCCAAGATTGTCTGCATCTTGAACTTACTTGTTTTTGTAAACTTGTTCAAACATGATAGATCTAGAATCCCTTCCCACTGTTTCTTTTGACAGCTATTTTTCCAATAACTCTTTCTACTATGAGGATAAGTATTGTTGAGTGACCATCTAGTAAATTTTGCATGCTTTGGATTGTCAAGGCCATCTGGTGGATTTAGTATAGAATGGACTGTGGATGAAAGAACACAGTGTTACCAAACTCTGCAACACTCTCCAGATACTATCTTTCTGACGCTATGATGTTATTATCTGCTCATACTGTGTTGTGACGTTAGAAACTCTGTCTACTGTTTTCACTGCATGGGGAAGGGCCAGAGACATGTGATGGATCCAAATATCATAGTTAGTTGGAGAATGATATTTTCTTGCTGCAAAGGACACCTTACTCATGCCATCTCATTCCCCTCCATGTCTGCTGCTTTCTTTGAAAGTGTTTCTTGTTTGAAGCTGCCTATCTGGCCTGTTTTCTACAGAAGGGACAGTTTTAATGGAGTCATTTCTTCAGTATGTTGAACAATGGCCTGGGGTGTATGCTTAGTGTTCTGCATTGTTTTACCATTCTTGTTTAACCGGTGCAGGACTGTTTTAGATAGACTCAAAGAGAAAAAACATTTTTTTTTATAGAAGCACATTCAACAATTCTATTTTATATCATCAGACAAGTTCTAAGCTATACATGCACTCTTATAAAAAAATCTGAAGCAGCAAATCAAGTGGAGGCACATGCTGTGGTATTTCTGAAGTTTCATGTGATCCACATTATCAGCTGTGACAGAAGCAGCAGAAATATGTCCTTAGTAAGGAAATCCACCTCATACTGTACAAATGAGTCTTACAGCCCTGATAGATACTCACTGGTAGGAGTGTGTACCTTTTTTCCATATCTGTGTAGCACGTGCTTTTGTTTACCATCTTATAAAATCCTCATGGCTGGATTGAGTGCAGGTCTTTTGAGAGTCAAGCTGCTTGAGAGCAGGGCCATCTACGGAGTTCCTGTAGGTAAGTTGTGGTTGTCAGGAGTCCGCTAAAATGTTTGTGCTTTTTTAAGTGTATAGCATCGGACATTTGAACCCCAGCATTAAAAATGTGGCAGAACCAATGGCTAGTACAGTAAAAATGTAGCAGAACCAATGGCTAGTACAGTAAAAATGTAGCAGAACCAATGGCTAGTACAGTAAAAATGTGGCAGAACCAATGGCTAGTACAGTAAAAATGTGGCAGAACCAATGGCTAGTACAGTAAAAATGTGGCAGAACCAATGTCTAGTACAGTAAAAATGTGGCAGAACCAATCGCTAGTAGTGGGCTAGAAGCTTGGCTTGACCCAACATCGAGTTTAGCATATCCATTGTTTTTGATGATGAAAGCTTTTTCTGAGAGACATTTAAAAACTGTTCTTTCACTAATTTTGTAGTGCAACAAAGGAAGACAACTAGAGAGGACCTCAAGTGTGAAGGACCTTTATACTTATCAGCTGCAGTACAGGAGAACACTTCCCCACCTGCTGCCCTGCCAAGCAGGTGCTGAAATGTTACAGGGTTCATTAGGCACTGGCCGAAGAATGATGACCCTGTCAGTGCAAGTCTTTCCAGGCTGTGTGTGTGTATGTATGTGTGTTTGTGTGTGTGTATGTGTATGTACTTGGTATAGCTGATATAGAAATGGTTTATGTGAATCTCCCATCTGATTAAGATGCTGTGATGGAAAATTGCCTGCAGTTGCCCATGAATCCAAATTAATTTGCCTAGCTTACAATGTATCCCACACTGGTGGATCTGCGAACTGCTGAACATCTGCAAAACAAATAGTATCAGAAATACCCATTTTAAGGAACTAAATCTTGTCTATGACATAAACAGGATATGTTGAAGAGACAGTTATGTGTCTCAAAGATTACCCCTTCAAAGAAACAGGTTTTCCATCCATACAAAATAAAAGTTCATGCCTAACCCTATTCAAATGTAACTTGGACCAATGGATGGAAAATTACAAATTTACCCCTAGTTAGGCAGATATATCCCTAATGGACAAGGGCTGCCTGTGAATGCTTGATATGTACAAGACAATATCATAACCATAAAGTTCCATGGGGTATTGACACATAACAATTTAGCAATATTTTGGTAAATCTGGGGTAAGGTAGCTATTGACTAGGCTTAAAGTGACTCTTGGGCCAATAGTCTAGTAACCACCCATGAACTTATGAGATCAAATCACATCACCAGATTTTCCACCTCTAACATGTACACACACACACATGCACAAATTCACACACACAGATATGCAGAGCTGCCTCATAAGACCTGATTCACAGACCACTTCACCCAAGCAGCTTTCCTTGCAGACCCAAATATTTCAATGAACTTAGATTGCTGGCACAGCAGACAGACATTGTAATTGTAGGTTATAGAGCAGAAATATAACGGGTGTTTTTGCTGGTGATCAGGACATTATTCACAGCCTTGCTCTGAAGTGGAGATTGGGTATTCAATACCTCCTACTAGCTTATGTTATACTTTTTTCAGTAACTGGAACAACAGACACCCCCCCACTCTGTCTGACTGGAGGTGACAGAAGTGGAAAAACTAAGTGTAGTGTACACACTGTTGCAAAAGTTCTAATTTCAGTTAGTGACTGATTGAGAGCTACTGCAGGATTTGATTGAAGTGAACACAACTAGAGTTCTCTAACAGTACAGCAGGGAGGATTAAGACTGGTAATGAACTTCAGCTTATGCTCTTGTATTTACTTGCTACCTGGCTCCTGTTATATTTTGTATGACTGTGGCCGGGTCACTTAACCACACAATGCCTTTACATAACCCTGAAAAATACCATTGTTTCTTAATGGGTCTGACACAGCTAAAAAGTGAATTATAATATAAAGGTGTCTTTTTTCTGCAATAGCACACCTGATGTATACTGATGTAAGCAGGTTTCCATTTCCTTCTTTGGAAAATATATTGGATGAATGTGCTATTGTTTAGGGCAAGATGAGGAAGTGGGAAGACCGCCAATAAGAAATGGTGATTTTGACAAAGAATAGATTAATTTTACTCTTGAGAATAGATGCAGTTGTTTTAATTACTTATCTTTTACTTGTGTGTGTGTGTGTGTGTGTGTGTGTGTGTGTGTGTGTGTGTGTGTGTGTGTGTGTGTGCGTGTGTGTGCATAAGTGGCAGTCATACCTCTCAACCTGCTAGAGGAAGAAATCTGGACAAAGGCACAAATAAAGGGAGAATGAGGGCCTAAAAATAGGGACACTTTTTAAATACTGCTCTTACAAACTGGATAAAATAACAGGTTATGCATTAGCATGAATTTTCTGAAGGATCTGAAGTCTGAATATGTGCCATTATTTATTTATTTTATTTTTATTTAACATTTGTTAACCGGGAAAGTCCAACTTGGAACAAAGCCAATTTTCAGCAGAGGCCCAGATGCATGTCTTTGTAATGTGGGAGGAAACCGGAGCACCCAGAGGAAACCCACAGGAACACAGGGAGGACATTCAGACTCCACACAGAAGGCACCCCAGCCAAGAATCGAACCAGAGAGCCTCTTGCTGTGAGGCGACAACACTACTGCTGCACCACTGAGCCGTCCTAATTATTTTCTGACTTCAGTCTTCAATGATTTGCCAAATAACCACAATTTTATGAGAAACAGACCAAAAATATGATGCGAAAATCTGTACAGTTGAGAGGAATATTGGCAGTTGAGGGCTTATTTTTCTCAATATATCACAAAATATAGCAAATAAGAAGCCATATTCCCATGTCTTCAATTTTAAGAGTCAATGAAATTTCTGGTGAAGTCAGACTTTCTTAGCTTTCTTTTTCTGGGAGTACAGATTCCTGTAGCATAGGTGCATATAATTTTCAGCTATAATAAAATTATTCAGAGAAATATTGTAGCAGCTGTGAAAATAGCAAGATATTCTATGACAATCACTGTATTCCCTCAGTAATTTTTTTTTTTAATTTTATTTTACATTTGTTAACTGGGTAATTCTGACTGGTTATAGGTCCATTTTCAGCGGATGTCCGGGGAGAAAAGCTCCAGACATACATTACATGGATACATACAGTGAAATATTACAAAATAGACATTTGTTCAACAATAGATACACACATATTCAAGATATTCTAGAATACACACAGGAAATATTTAGAAATTATTAACTTTTAAGGGAGAACACATACATTTTTAGTAGTTCACATTCATTTTAGTGGTACATGGTTGTGCCAAGTTATCATCCTTACTTTAGTACTTTCCAGTAGGTAAGAGAGACGTAATCAGTTTTCTAATCAGTTAATGAATCAGAGTAATACAATGAAAGTTTCAACATGAAATAAAGTTTTTATTTATAGATAGTATTTGAGGAAGGATTAGTCAGCGTTTGTACAGGGACAAAGCCAATCCATTTTTAGGTGGTTTTAAGAGATATTTTGAATTGGGTTAAGGAGGGAACTGTAGTAAGTTCCACAGGAAGTATGTTCCAGTTTTGCCAACAGAGTTGGTAAATAGTGATTCACCAGCTGAATTGTTGGATTTAACAGTTTGTACTAGTGTTCTGTTGGAGGAACGGAGTGTTTTTAGGTTACTGTAGGTGGTGATACTATTTTTCAGTATGGGTGTGCTATCTGGTTGATAGATAACTTTGTGAACAACTATTAATTGGTTATATTGAAGTTGGTAGGGTAGTTCTAGCCAGCCTAGAGATTTAAGCTTTAGACAGTGATGTGTTCTATATGCTGATCCTGTGACAAATCTGGCAATATTATTGTAGCACCTCGTAAATTTATTGAGGTCAGATTTGCTTAGGTTTGTGAAGATGGGTGAGGCATAAAGAAGGATTGATAGAAAATGTGTACGGGCAATCACAGTCCTAGCTGATGGGGTTAGGAATTGTTTAATCTTATATAAAGAGTCTAGTTTCTTATTAACAGTTTTGTCGATGTGAGCATCAAAGTTAAGGTTGTTGTCGATAATTACTCCTAGTAGTTTAGTACTTGTTTCTGTGGAAATGATGGTACCATTGTTAGATGTTCTGGTGAGAGATGGTAAAGGGACCTTATGAGTGGGGGTGAAGAGTAACAGCTTAGTTTTATTTGGGTTTAATAGTAGACGGCAGCCAGTGAGCCAGTTCTCTACTTTATTGAAGGTATTTTGGGATAAAGATTGTAAGTCTGTGGGGGAGGTGGCAGCATAGATTATGGTCACGTCATCTACATACTGAATACACGTTGCATCTGGGATGACTTTATGCAAATCATTAATGAAGATGGAGAATAGGAGGGGGCCTAATGCAGACCCCTGGGGGACTCCAAGGATGATTGGTAATAGGGAATATGTTATCTTTTCATAGTACAGCTTGCTATCTGCCACTTATATAGGAATGAAACCAGCTAATTGCTAGGCTATCTATGGAGAGTGTTTTTAGTGCCCCTAAGAGTAGCTGGTGGTTTACCATGTCAAATGCCTTGGAAAAGTCTAGGAAGAGGGCTGAGGAGAGCTTGTTGTTATTACGGTTTTGACTTATAAAATCAAATGAGACAAATGCTATGTTATGCCCCTTGCATTATATTTTATTATATCTATGAATAATCAAACACTTCTTTGGGTATGAAAGCCAGCTGATGTCATTCCACTCTATAAACTAATTTAAAAGTAAGTGGTTAATAATGGTAGATCAATTAGCTTAGTGACGTGTCTGCTAACTGGTGAAAAGGATATTATTAGAGGAAACTGAATATAAAAGTCTAGCCTTTAAGCTTACCTAATTTTTTTATGAAGGGCTGTAACCTTATTTATAGTTTTGACCCTTAAAAGTATGTCTGTGGGAAATAAGTACTACAAGTCAGTGATGCGCTTGTAGATTCTAAAAATGATTCTAAAATGACGTATGTGCTATCATACCACATAATGTCATAACAGGTATACTGATTTAATTAATCTTTGTAATTCATTCATGGGGCAGTACAGAGCAGACGCTGTCATTCATTAAACAGGATGATTTACTAAGATTGGATGCTTAAAGGAAATCTCCCTTCATTTTGGAATTCTGGAATCCTAGTAAAATCATATCCCCCACCATTTTAAACATACCTCCTTTCCTAGTTCTGTCTTTTAAATAATGCAACATGCAATATAGAATTATTCCAGAAAAGTGTTCTTCTGAGGCCTCTACTAATGACACCACTGTTTTAAATTGTAATATAGAGACTGCCTGCCTGAAAGGTGAATAGATTATAATTCTAGTGATGACTAAATACCTGAAATTAAAATAACCATGCATGTCCTCTGACCAAGATAGCAGTCCATCAGTAATGCCACTGGCAAATGAATCTACATAAAAAGGACCAAATTACAATTAAATATACAAAAATGCAATCATACCTTTTGTCAGTAATTATCCACAAAAAGCAGTTGAACATGATTAAGTTGCATCTTTAAAACACAGTTTTTGAGGTTGGGTATATATGTACACACACATATATATATATATATATATATATATATATATATATATATATATATACGTGTATGTATGTTTGCATATGTGCATATATGTAGGTTCGTATACATGCATATATGTATGTTTGTATGCATGCATGTAGATCTGTATCTATGCATCTATCTATCTATTTATTATTACCTGGGTAGGTAGACTGGTCCAAGGACCCCTTAAAGCAAACATGCAATTTGTGAGCATTGAAAGTCCTGAATGCATGCATACATGAAAAAAAAAAAACATCTAAAACATAATGGCTTTACACTGATTTTATTAGAACAAATAAGTAAACTATGGTATTTACATATAATTATACAATGACCCCCATTAATATTCCAAAATGTGCACGCTGATTGGCCAGTGTGCACATTGTAAATCCCACAATATACCAATGGAAAAAGGTCCGGTCACCTGAACTTTTTTTCTGTTGGTATAAAGTGCCAAAACTTTTTTTTTTAATCAAAAAAAAATGGAGCAACGAAGACTTTCTTTTCTCCGTTGCTTCGTACACATGCGCAGTACATCAACACAAGGAAGCAGTATACCACCACCGGCGGAAGAACAGTAATGCGCCATTATACAAAGACATTATTTAAGAAAAGTAACTATTTTTTTCTTAAATAATGTCATTGTATAATAGCAATAACCGACTCTGTGGCTGTGGTATATTGAAGATTTACCCACGGTTGGCTTTATTTAATCACTCAGGCTTCGCCCTTGTGATTAAACCACACCAACCACGTTAAATCTTCAATATACCACACCACATCATCAGTTATTGCTTAAATATCAGTAAAGAAAGTATAATCTGATTGTAGAGCAAGGCATTGCAGGAATAGGTAATTCAACACATAAACTAAAATATATTAAGTCAAATGAAATTTATGGCCTGAGCTATATTTGAATTTATATTAAAGCAGTTTTACATGTTTCATAATTATGAGTTAAGTAAAATGTTATGTAACAGTTTTCAACTTTCTGCCCACACTAATAGTATTATAGCAACATTCAGGCACTTAAAACTTGGAGAAAGGTTGTGATGCAATTCTGCAGTAAAATACTGAAAACTTTGCAAGAGTACAGGGTCTTTTTATGTGTTCCAGTTTATCAGTGTAATACAAGATAAGCCAAATGGAAATATAGCACATAAAAGGATACCTGCAGAGCTGAGAATCTGCAGATTTTACATATACCTCCAGGTGTAAATATAATGTATCAAATATTGCTTTGGAAGGAGGAGTCTCTGTTTTGTGTATATGGCTCATTATTTTTAACTGCTTTATGAGATCACTGAAATATTTCAATAAAAGAACAATAACATAGAGTTTAAAATCCCAGAAATACAGACTAATGACAGCTTGAGCATGTCTTTTCCACTTTTGTATCCGATTCCTTGCCTATTATTGCACATCCTAGTTAGCTGACATCCAGACTTTCTCTTCTTACATGAACTGCCTTATAATGTCATGTATATTCTTCGACACAGTTTCCGTCTGCTATTAGCACAAGGACAATATATCTACTTGTGATACTGGTAACCAAGGACTGGCCAGTGAAGTCCTGATGGAGAGCTGCTCAGGGAGGTGTACCTGAGCAGTCAACAGCCAGCTTCTCTACCTTGGGGAGGGCATAATTTTTTTTCAG
Source organism: Protopterus annectens (assembly GCF_019279795.1). NCBI lineage: Eukaryota > Metazoa > Chordata > Ceratodontiformes > Protopteridae > Protopterus > Protopterus annectens. The sequence goes on from NC_056732.1 coordinate 524,930,944, forward strand.
CCCCGCATTGCTTTTTAACAGGGATTGAGAGCAGTAGTATTACCACACAGGAACACGTATGCAACGATGGGGTGGCAGATGTCAAGCTCATGTATACATGCATGCTTACATCATTGTGTACCAAGCTCTTAGGGGGAAAAATGATATATATTATATGTATTAATAAATGATGTTCGCATAGCAGTTAACCATATTGATTCCATCGAAGAGGATAATGTTTAAGTAACACTCAACCACATTAATTCAGATCAACAGGATAATGTTTAAGTAGCACTCAACCATATTGATTCAGTCCAACAAGAATATGCTTAAATAGCACTCACTTTAAAAATAACATGCAGTTGTACTACGTAACACACGTGGAAACAATATAATACAATGCAAAACATTACTTAAATATTAAGGGATTCTGCTGTCATAGTTTCTGTCTATATAACTAAAATATGTAAAATTACAACATTTAAGCTACCTTAGGCTGGACAAAGAATCTATGAAAACTATAAGCACTTGCAGCCATTCAAAATTCAAGTTAATCAGAAATGGAAGCCAGTCACACCATGAGTCTGAGTTCAAAAGCACTGTATGTTTCCCCAGAAAGGAGAACGGGATTGTATAGGATAGGTATCTCAGAGATTTCCATTACAAAGCAGTATAAAATCTGGTCAGTGCAGTAACCTGAGATATCCACATTCTTTTCCATCTGGTAAGGGTTAAAATCTTAGTCAAACTCAGAAGGATCCAATTGGTAGATGTAATCTGGAACTCAAGGCAGTCCTATTCTGCAAATACCACCACCACCACCACCAGAGCAGGTCACCATCCATCTCTAGCTCTAAGCACAAGATACAGGATACAAAGCCAAAAAATAATGAGGGACACAAACCCCAGCTCAGACAGAGATTGTCAATACTGTCCATATATACTTAAAAAGTTTCTTAGGAGAGAGGTTTTGCATTAGCATGTATTTTCTGAAGGATATGAAGTCTGAAACTCAAATGTCTGTCATCAGTCAGTGACTGTAGTTCTCAGGAAAACCACAGTTTTTACAAGGAACAGATGAAAGCATGAGGCAAAATCAGAGGTAGTCTGTGAAATCAGGGAAAGTAGAGAGCTATGCAGACAACAAAGACCATACATAAGGGTATTCCCAAAATGTATGGTATTTATCAAGTCTATATCACTTGGTCAACAAATGACATTGCTGAAACCTACATGACTGACACCAGATGATCAACAATGTGGTTTGTCGATTGTTTTGAATTAGATTGCAGCACAGTGGGTATTGGAAAGGTACCCTTTCCCCCACTCTACTGCAATTTTGGAGTTGGTATATATAATTAGCAGGGTAAAGGGGGTGCAGAGAGGCTTGCTCCCTACAAAAATATTGTTTTTGTGTTGTTCCCATTGATCAATGAACTGCATTGTTGATCATGTCGGTTTTGACAATGTTGTTCATCCTTTAGATGGAATAGATTCATATTTGTCTACTATCTATAACCGATGCATTACAGGATTCTTCTTTTAAGAAATCCTTTTTATGGCCTTTTGCCAGAATCCTGTACTCACAGTGCAGCAGTTTATGTTAATGTATTAACACTCGTGAAGTGTAAAGAAACATATTCAATAGCTGCAGTTGGTTAGCCTGTGCCAGCTGTGAATTAATGCCCCCAAATCTTTTGGTAGTTTTCACAGCATTATTAACCTATCTTACCACTAATAAGTAAAACTAGGTATATTTAGTGTGTGGAGACATGCCACAGGAGACATGCCACAGGAGACATACCACAGAATACTAATAACTTATCTACCCAGTCTGTGTTTGAACCTATATCTTATTGTATTATGGACAGGTAGTACACCTAATTTGAAAGTATTTCCAAATGTCATTATCAGGGAGTAGGTAAGCAAAGTATGCAAAGAAGGCAAATGTGTATTCAGATCCAACTTGCTGAGTTAAGCATTTCAAGGGTTTTATGCCTTAGGCTTGGCATTCTGACCAGCAAAGCCTTTTGTCCTCTATTTTCAAGTGTAGCTCCCTGTGGGGGTAATGGTGATACAGATATGTTGGGAATTAGATGTTTTAGCTAAATGGGATAAGATCTTAATTGTGCACTGAGTGTGTACCACTGGACAAGATATTTCTGAACTCAAACTCTGTACTACCCAGTTGCCTTATATGATGAGCTTCTTAAAATTCTGACTTTCAGTGTTAATCATAGAGGGGACAGTCTTCATCAGTGGAAAAAAATATTTTGCAGGATAAAAGCCTCTGCACTCAGCCTGATATCATAGACACCTATAGCTACCCATTTAGTTAGATCAAAAAGCACTCTTGCCGGTACCCTGTACATTTTCATTTCCCTGACTGAATGGGGTTAATAACGTGTTTATTTTTTACAACCAGAGGTTAATTATTGGTAGGCACAGAACACTTCTGAGCAGGACATTAGCTTAATGGAATTTGCCTTACCTAGGCATGATAAATGTAACCTTTAAATATGGTCCCTCATGAAAAATTCTTACCGTAGAAGCTTGAGATTTAAGTCTGATGTCTAAGAAGGTCTGGAATGCATTTGAATGACCAGATAGTGAGGAGGGAATGTGCACCCCTTAAAGAGGAAGTCCACAGATATTTCTAACCAGCCTTTGCACAGTATGGTTCTCTTTACTGACTCTTAGACCTGAAATCTCATGGAACCTTTCTGACAGTTTGTAGATAACTGTGATGTCTGTTTCAGGGTGTTTATTTAGCTCCAGAAAATCATCTGTAACCACTGCCATGGACTTCTCATCTGCATAGTTCTGGGCTTATTTATTTAACCGAGAGGAGTGACAGAGAGACTGGGGACAAAAGGCATCTCTGTGTCATACCCTTGACCAGGGGAAGGAGGGAGAGGGGAGATAGCACAGTGCTAATTTAGAATCTAGTGACTGAATAATTGTAAAAGACCTGTATAGCTAATATACCCAAGATGCCCAAGTGCTGCAACATGAGGTCAACATAATCTCATCTTATATAGTCAAAGCCTTTCTTGAATGTTGCTAACATGGCAGATGCTGGGGTGTTGACTTTATTATAAGTTTATATATAGGTTACCAAAGCCATATGTGGTCTGATCTAGACTGGTCTTTGATGATTCTTTCTTTAGCAGGTTCTACTAGCATGCACCAGCCATGTCTGAATCTGTAGGGCAAGGAGTTTTGCAAAAATACTTGTATCTACATTCACTTAAGAGATGAGTCAATAATTTAGTATCTTTGACTTACCTTTTCCTTGTTAGTGAAGCATTATCATCCTGGACTGTTTGAGGGAGAATGAAGCTGACCCTATGAGGATTTTGTAACTTTGACACCACGTTTAATGAGAGAGCACTGTAGACATCAGTGGGGAGCCCTTTCGGTCTAAGAGCCTTTATACTCAGGGATCCTCTCAATACACCAAGCACTTCTTTGCTAGATATAGCAGCAGATAACCTTAGCCTTGGCTCTGAAGGTAGAGAAAGAAAATTAAGGGACTGCAGCCATGAATGCTTGTTTTTTTTTTCTATCTATATACAACATTATTAGCAAACTCATTATTAATCGTCCAAAGACATGTATTCATTCCCCTCTTGCTGCATATGCCAAGAAACACTGGCTTAACCTGCCCCTAATGTCCAGGGGTGTAACAAAGTCCTTTATAAATATAGAGGTCCATATCCTTCAAGGTCCTTGCCCATGAAGTTTAAGCAAACAGTATTCAGGCATCAGTGTCTTATTTTTAAATTTTCATAATAACATAGTTTCCTCTAGGCTATGTACTGCATTATCCCTGCACTTCATAAGATGCACTTTGGCTGCTATACAATATTTTTATTTATTTTTATTTTTATTTTACATTTGTTGACCGGGAGGATCCGACTGGATGCATGTCCATTTTCAGCGGAGGCCCGGGGAGAAAAGCTCCAAGCACATGTTACAGAACATTTGACTGACAATGAAACAAATTATACATTCAAAATAAGAGCATTCTAACCTATTCTTTAAATTTATTTTAATGTAAGAGGTTAGTAAGGAGAATAGAATAATTATGAATTATAGACAGTTGTGACAGTCTAGAATGGACTATCCCGGGTTTAGGCAGTGGCAATATGACTGTAGGTTTAATTTAAAAGACTCACACCATGGGAAGGCAGGCATAGAATTCATAGGTCTTTGCTTTATATAAACAGCAACATATTATTTTTATGAATGGAAGAGTGTTAGCATCCTGTACTATTAGAAGGTGTACTGTCTACTGCCTAGTTGTTAGAAAAAAGTCTTTCTACAGACATCATCATGGTCATTAAGTATACATTGGTTACTGTCTGACTAGTGTATTGCTGATATTAGTGATTGTGAAGCCAAGAAATAGTCAAGTCAGTTGTTGGTTGGGGTAACAAAAGTGTACTCTAGATCTGAACCCATGAAGAACCTCAGTAGGTCACATAGCTCTGCTTCCTGTATGCACTTCCTGAGAAATGTCTGTGCCCTACTAGGCAATTCAGCATCAGGATTAGAACTGTGCTGGTAGAGTCAACCACTACACTGAAATAACCCCTAACAGTTTTGGTGAGGTAACTGTGTTAAACTGTCTGAGTTCTTGTGAAAAAAAAGAATCAGTGAATGCAGGCATTGCATCATTAGGGCTCCAGAATAAGGTTTTCCCCACCTGCTGTGTTGACCTTCATTAATGTCCATCTTCATTTCCCATCTTTCCTTCTGTTACAAAAGTCCAACCTAGATGGGGTTAAGAAAAATAACCATTCCATGCTTAGATATTTTGGCCGGGCTGGGAAGGTCTTCTGCCTGCAGCCAATTTTGCAGAAACATAAAAGCAGCTTCTGCTTTGCTGAAATCTATCCTTTTGGGACTATCATTCTGTTTGCAGGAGGGCTACGTGTATGAGCACCATGGGAATAGCATTTTTAAAAGCGATATTATGCAAACCGGCTAATGATTTTCTATTTATTTTGACTTCTTTGGAGTAGTTATAATTAGGCAGACCTAGTCTTTAAAGAAGAAATTCCTTCTGAATGAGCCACTTCTAATATGAGTATCTTGTCAGTATAGTTCAACAATTTAAAAATCATTTGCCAAGGTGGTATGCTGGGAAGGGAAGGGGGGCAAAGACATCAAACATTCTTTTTTGATATCTCTTTTCAGAGTCACATATTATTTAACACAGAAGTTGATTAGCAGCTTAGGGCCTTGTAGGAAAAAGGCCATTTGCATTCATTTTCATTCAGCTATGAGAATTCTTTTCCCCCACTATACTACTTCTGGATTATGGAGGAGTCAATACCTACCTTGGTCTCATCATAAAACACAGGGTCAACAGGAGCAGCCTAGCCAGGATTCATATCCTGGCCACCAGAACAGCAATCATGATGGATGATAGAATAATTTCTGAAGTCTTTGGTGAGGTCAGGGTGGCTGAGATAGGGCATTTCTGGAAGAAAAGAGATAACAGTGATGGGTCCTCCAACCACATCTCAGAAGAAGGTGTTAGAGGTAGGCTGTCTCTCAGTGTGCTTGCCTGGAGAGCAGTAACAATGGATAAATCAGTTGAAAACATGGTATTTATGCAAGCATTTACATAAATCTTTCTTTTTCTCAGTCAACCATTTTATGTACTGCACCCCAAAAATAGAGCCGCAAGGTAAGAAGTACAGAGAATCCTCAAAAAAGCCATCCATCCTGTCCCAACTGATTAGTAAGGCAAAGGCTTTTATGGCTTTCTTTTAGTACAAAAAGGAATAGGGGGTGTCAGGCTACTTATGGATCTCAGTGGGTTAAATCTGTATATGCCTATATTTTATATTCTCTTTTGTAAGATTTTTTGAAGGTTCTTATTGTTCTGCTTAGGATCTGTCATTTCAGTTTTGGGTCCTTATACTTTAGACTCATTTTATCATCCAAAGTCTTCTTAAAGTACATGGCATTGGCAGCTGTTACCGTGCGTTTGAAGGGGATCAAAGCTACCCATTTGACTGTCCTATTTGCCTTCAGCTGATAGGGACTAGACTAAACTAGAAGCTCACTTCTACAAATCATGTTGTATGTGAGAATAACAATAACAATCTTGATCCATTTAAGTTTTAAACTTCCTGGTGCTTCCATGTATACTAAGATATGCCAGACCTCTTTACTGATACAGAGAATATAGGATCTAGAATTTAGGCTCATAGGTGAATACTAGGCTAACTGCCCTGAAGGGCTATTTTAACCTTATCCAATAACTGCCCTGAAGAGCCATTTTAAACCTATCCAATAACACAAGGTCAGAATCAAACCCTCTGCCTTGTGTTTACAATTGAAGACCATAACCATTATGCCAAACTCACTTCTCTGTGGTATTATTAACTACCGACTGTTCTAGTTCTCAGTATATTCTGCCTCAAATCATCATCCATTCTTATACACATCTTTATCAAGTTACACATGATGGTGTTGCAGTGACCTGTGGCTGTTCAGTGCAGCCAGGCCAGAGACCCCTTATACTTCCTTTACAGAATGTCTCACACATACAGACAATAACTCAGACAGTGGCTGCAGCTTCCAAACCTCATAGTAGCAAAACAGTCTCATCTGAAAGCACCAATTATACTAAGTGCTTTGATGCTGGGTTGAGAAGGCCATTTAACAGATCATTCAGCCAGATGTCTTTGGTTAGTCTTGGAGTCCAGTCTCATATTATTGGGCTGGAAATGAGGCAGTGTTGCTCGGTCTGCAAACCCTAACATAATTACTTCAAAACATATGTGTCATGTGTGCTTGTGTAAATATGATGATAGTTTGGCACAACAGAAAATGCACAGTGCCTCAGCCTTAAACTTTTGTAAAGAAGCTTTAAATTACTTTGCGGATTACCTATGCAGGCTGTTCCTTCTCAGATATAACAGAGGAACAGTATATTGTGAATGGATGCAGAAGTCACAGATCAAAGTGCAGATAGTGCCAGCTCTCTAGTGAGCTATTAGTTTCTGAAACATGCCCTGATGTCTGACTAGCTTCAATGTCTGATTTATACCTCTGTTCCCTTCTATTTTTCTGAATAGTGATGGTGAAAAGATATGCATGAACTACTCTTACCCTGACAGTACTGCACTGACTTAGATCATTTTCTTCTCTGGTTTTGCTAAAATGTGTGGTCTATCCACCCCCAGTATCTGTCAGTCTAATCACATGCATCCTTCAGAGATGAGGAATTTGACTTCACACAAGCTAGAAGCAGCGGGTATTCATCTGCAGTCTCCCCATAGCTTTCAGTCCACTGTTAAAGCAAATGGCGTTGATTCTTTACGACACCGTTACATTTATATATTCCCATAATGTATGCTGGTAGACAGGAATGATTTGCTGTTTACACTTTAGCTTAAGATCTGGATTCTTTCTCTTTCCTATCTTGGGTTAATGACTCTTTCATTAAAGGTCATTTAATTTTCTAATTTCTATCTTAAGACAGAGCGGTAATTCATTTACTTTCCTGAATGTCTATAAGGCATTCAGTAAAACCAACGTTGTAATTAGTATTCTCATCAGAATTGTGTACCACCTAGTATTACTCTGTTTCATGTTTGAAGCATCATGCTTGGCTCAGCTATATGTATTTTTTTTTACCTGGAAGTTTTGTTTTTGTTATAGCTTCATGAGTTATTGTTATAAATATATGGTAAAAAGATTCAATAGCTAAGACACATCCTCCTAGCCAAGGCACTAATGACTTCTGCTGGATTTGTTTGCAGTTCTTTGACTGATAATATCTGCAGAACTGACATCTGATCAGCAATATGTACTTTTGAAAAACATCACATACTTGATTTGATTTCACATTTTACAATATCCTTTAGGACCACTTTTTATGAAAAGGATGATTTCATAAGTTTCCCTGCCTAAACATCTTTTCTTCTATTGACTGTTTCTTCATTATCCAACAGTAAGACCATTTGATATCAGATCAGTAAGACCATTTGATATCAGATCAGTAAGACCATTTGATATCAGATCAGTAAGACCATTTGATATCAGATCAGTAAGACCATTTGATATTAGATCAGTAAGACCATTTGATATCAGATGCGCTTTATTTCCACTTGATGTATACTCTCCATAGTACTGGCTCATTGAAAATGTGCTCTGCTTGAAGGAAACAGACATCTATCCCTTAATTGTGCTCAGAACTTGTTTATCCAAGCTTTTGATATCTATTAGTCTTGAAATTTGCTTGTAAGAATACAATGAGTATGAGGTTTCTACAAAGAATACAAGAGAAATTAGTATTAGGTGCTTATTAGCTCTAAAATGCATGCAACCTAAAATAATTTTGATTAGCTGAGCTGAGATGCAAGGCAGGAAGCAGCCTATCTGTACTTACCAGCATTACTATCCTGTACTCAGAGGTCTAGCATGATGATGAATATAAATAGCCTCTGATTCTTTTTTATAAAATGCTTAAAATTATAGAAGCAGAAATTAAGAGGAAAATGATATTAATTTAATGATTTTGAAGCATATTGAGTGATTGTGACCTGCAGTATTCAGCTACTGTTGAGTGGTTTGCTAGCCTGGGTTACTGGCCTGCTATGTTTTTAAAATAAAAAAAAAAAAACGAAACTCAGGTTCATAGGTAGGTACTAAGCTATTGGCCCTAGGGCCTATATAAGCCTAGCCAAAAAGGTACCCTGGCTTTCGCTACCCAAGAAAATTATTTTCCTGTGCCTCTGTCTAGCAGAGGCACAGAGTTGATCCCCGGGTTGAATTTCCTATTTCTCATCCAGTCATCAAGATTTTTCTTGAAAAGTGCTAATGAGGAGCTTTGTTTGATATAGATACGTAATTTGTTCCAGAGTATGGGAAGTCTCTGGGACAGGAATCTATCCCTCCAGCATATTCTGTTTATTGTGGTGACAAGGTTTAGGTCCCTAGAGTGTGTAGCTTGGAGGGATAGGGGATTCTTTAAATGAAGCATGTCCAACAGCTCTGGGTTTGACATAGCTTTGTATGTTAGGCAGAGATTGCCTCTGAATAGGCGATATGCAACGGAGTAAAGCTGGAGTTTTTTGAAACGGTCTGCATAGGGCATCTGTTTCAGGACGGTAATCCTCTTTGTGAGGTATTTCTTTGGTCTTTCCAGTTGTTGTAGATGGCTTGTGAGGTACATACCAAAAGGAGCATTGTACTCTATAATGGGTTTAATGAGTGACAAGTAGAGGGGAACAATGGCCTCTTTTTTCCTGGATGAGAAACCTTTTGTGATACGGTGTGCCACATAGAAGGATTTCCTGACTACTGTGGCAATATGATTATCAAAGGAGAGACTACTGTCCACCTGTGTCCCAAGGTCTCTTATCACACTTTCAGTGTTAAGTAGACTACCACCTATGTGGTAGCTCATGGGTACAGAATTTTTAGCAAAGGGGATGACAGTGCACTTATTGGCATTGAGCTTGAGGCCATGGCTTTGACACCAGGCATCTTTCTCAGTGAGGTCCTTTTGTAGGATGTCCACATCATAAGAAGTTTAGATTATGGCTCCTAGTTTGCAGTCATCTGCGAACTTCATTAGCCAAAGCCCGTCTGTCTTCAGAAAAGTAGATACCAAACAGGAGAGGACCCAGGACTGAACCCTGTGGTACTCCACTTGTCACTGGTCTGAAGTCAGATTTGGAGTCTGCTACTTTCACAGTGTGGGTTCTGTCAGTGAGTCAGTTGGTAATCCATCTTGTGACACAGGGATTTATACCTAGTTTGGTGAGTTTATCTATAATTCCAGACTGGGGGATGGTGTCAAAAGCCTTGGCGAGATCTAGATAGGCTGTGTGAACCACCTTACCCTCGTCTACGGCTTTGGTGACTGATTCAAAGAAGTCTGTCAGGTTTAGGAGACATGATCTGCCTTTTACAAACCCGAACTGGGTGGTGTCCAGAGTTTGGAGATTACCAATGTCTTAGTTTATAAGTTCCATAATGATATGTTCTATGGCCTTGCAGAGTAGGCTTGTAGGGCTAATGGGGCGGTAGTTCCTGGGGTCCATGGTGGCTCCCCCTCTGTGGAGTGGGATAACCATTGCTGTGCACCATTCAGTGGGCACAAAGCCTGAGATGAGACTATGATTGAACATGGTGCTTAGGTGGGGTGCCAGTTCATTCTGTAGTTCATGTAGAACGTAGCCTGGGGTGTTATCAGGTCCCATGGATGCTGCATTCTTGGCTTTGGAAAGTGTGGTTTTTACCTGTGCAGCCATGATTACAGGAACTTTGCATTCTTCCGGTATAGAGATGGGGGTGAGAGGGGGGTAAAGTTAGCACTGAATCTATCTGCCAGGATGTTGGCAAGCAATATCAGTTGGTTCTGTATATTTAGTGCCATTGTGCTGTAACTCAGAGCAGATATGAGTGTTGTCATTGAGATTCTTGACATAGCCATAGAATGCTTTGTGGTTGTCTTTAGAATCAGTGACGATTTTGTTTTCGTAACTAGCTTTGGAGGATTTTATGAGGGGATCTCAGCTTCTTACTGAGGCTCACCACGGAGTTCCTCCATTCATGGGATTTTACTCTTTTTTGCAACAATTTATTTCTTCTGTTGTAGAGTTTGTTTATGGCAGGGGACCACCTGATTGGCTTCCTTTTTCTGGAGGATAGCATCTGGGTTCTGTTAGGGATAGCATGATCCATGCACTTGTGTAAGTGCTTATAAAGTGCATTTGTGTAGGATTCAGCAGTTGTACCTTTATTGTCTGTCTGCATAGGTATCGTGAAGTTTGCCACTTCTGTCTTAAGAAGCGTGAAGTTGGCTGTGGAGACATTTTTTACAGTGGTTTCCTTAACGGGGGGGGGGGGGGTGCAGGATGTGGATGTCTAGCGTGATTAGCTTGTGGTCTGATCTGACCAACGAGGAATTGACCTCTGGTGTGGAACACCGGTCGCCCATGTTGGTAATAACCAGGTCTAGGATATTGCTGCCTCTGGTGGGGGTGTGGAGAAGTTGATCCAAGGCATTGGAATTTATGAATTCCAGAGAACGTTGAGCAAAAGAGTTGGTACATGAGTAGTTTTCCCAGTTAATGGTGGGGTAGTTGAAATAACCCATTATTAGGGTGTTGGGTTGTACCCTAATATTTTCCAGTAGATCGAAAAATGAGGAGTGGGAATCCTGGGGCATGGTGGGGGATCTGTAGCAAGTTACAATTTGGATTGCAGTCTTGCCCAGAGTTAGTTGCACTTGAATGCTACCTTTGAAGACCTAATCTTAGGCAAGAATGGTGATCATTTTCAGTCTGTAATTCATGATGAAGAAGACTGACATAACTTCAACAATTTACTGCAAACTTACATTTTACTTGTTAATTCACATAGAAAGTATTGCAGGTTGCTAGGTAAACTTGGTCACAGGATGGGTTACAAGGCTGTTGGCCATGTTGGGTCCAGATGGTGAAAAATATGACTTTTTTGGTTTTGGACACAGGCTGTGATTGGTTCCTTGCTGTCAAGACTGGAAACTATGCCAGCCACCTTCATCACATGAATTGGTTAGGATGCATATTTGCCAACCTTGCTGGTCAAATAGCATGGGTCACTTAGACTGCATGTGCTGCAGACCATACTGGCACAGTGGGTGGTTGAACTTAGAGTACAAATGTTTCAGACTCTGGTAGTGAAGTTTATGACAAGTGTCACTTGTGATACAAAAGTTAAAGGGGAGGCTTGACCAAAATGATGGCAGGGTCAGGACATTCTTTGTCAAGGGAGAGGTGAAATGTTACTGGCAGTGATTGGTTAAGACGAACGTATGGTGGTAAGTTGTGTAAAAGCCCAGTGAACCAGGAATAATAACAGACCACGAGCCATTAGAAAAAGATACACATATGTGGGATTACTGGTCAGGTCTGGTTAACTAGAAATGGGATAGGTCATGTTGTCCATAAGGATAGGGATTGTTAGTGCACTGTTGTGACAGTGAAAATGAATATTAGGATATTTAGGAAAGTGACAGTTATGTGAGTTTGAGACTTTGGGAAAAGCACTTCATGCACTCTTCCTGCTTTGTATCTACAATGTTAGTGACAGAGTCTATGAATCAAGTTAGACAAGTTCTTCCATCTTTAATAGCAGTAGAACTTACTGTTGGGGAATCCTCTTATCTTGCAGCAGTGCCCATGTTTCCAGCAGCATCAGCAGTTTCTTCCTGTCTATCAGCTAGGTTCTACTTTATCTTGCACAGTCATTAAGATTTGCTGGCAGCTGCTTTACAAGTAATTGAAGGGAAGCCTTATCCAGACATCAGACTCCTCTCCTGACTGGCTTCTCCTTCACCAGCAGTTCAGCCTTACTGCAGTACCAGTGTCAATGGAATATGTTTCCCCATTGTTGGTGCTTACTGATGTACTGGTGCACTGTGAAACTCTCCATACAGAACTCATTTCTGTTATCCTTTTACATTTCTGTGCTGTCTTTTTCCTCCCCTTATGATCAGTGTGTAAATGCCTCAGTTCATAGCCTTCTTTATTCTTTTTAGATCCAACTTAGAAAGTCCCCGACATAAATAAATACATAAATTCACTTGGAATTCAACACTGTGAATTAAAAAGTAGCTTTTATTACATTCTTAAAAGATCATTGGTGCCTTGGCTAGCTGCTTTCAGGGAGGGAAAACAGTGAATCAACAAGTGAAACATTTTTTATGCAAGTTATCTACTACTTGGTAACATTGTCTGTTACCCCTTACTTAACTTCCTAAAGGACCACATGGCATTCTGATAAAACCTTGTCAACTGATTTCAATATTCAGTCCTTGGATATGGTATATTCTTAATTTTAAATCTACAATGACTCTCTCTACAATAATGATTCATTTATATCCTTCCATGAATAATTTGGCTATTTTTTCAGTATCATATGTATTATCCCTGACATGTCATGTTTATCATGTACAGAGTACCTTACGGTTGGATTTGTTCTTTTACCTTTTCAAATGTCCCTTAAATGAACATAACTTCTCTTTTTTACTTTTTTTGGTTTCCCTACATAGGCAATTTGGAAGTTACAAAATACAATGCATATTATTTCTGTTTAATTTCTCAAAGTCTTTTGGGTTTCTAATATCACAACAAGAATGGACCCCATTCCTAACTCAGAGTATAATTAAAGTTCAAGAAATTAGTATTGTTTTTCTCTTTGATGTGAGCTAAAAGTGCTCTTTACAGCACTTGCAATGTGCCCAGGATTGACTCCTTTTATAATTCATACAGAGTTACGTGTATTGGTAGCATATTTAAGTATGTCTGTATATTCTTTTATTGTTTGACCTATTGTTCCTTCTACTATTGGAACTGTCGGAGTATCTTTTTTTCTACATTGCTTTCATTTCTGCCTGAAAATTCTGATATTTTATGACATTCTGTCTCTGTATATGGAAGACATTGTAATCACTAGATGCAGCAATTTCAATGATCTGTGATTTTGTCTTTCCTGGACTACCATATCTGTTGTTTGAACTGTTGGTAATATGTGATCCCATGTGATGTACACTTCATTGTTCTCTATAATGCTTTGTGGTTCTTCTATATTGCAGTGTGTGCACAACCCCTAAAGCAATAGCCTTGCCGGGTTATTGTGTCTTTCAGTGTAGAGGCCCTCTGCCGTGAGTGTATCATACCCAACAGGATGATGTGAGACTGTTTCTAATTCTTTTTTTACAGAATCTACATTTCTACATTTGAGACTTTCTCCCACATGTTCAATGGCCTTTGTAAACCGATATATATACACACACACAGTCTACTGTACTGGCATTATTACCTTTTCATCTTTTGGTTTTAACCCACCTGTCCTTTACCATTCCTGTGTCATCTTGATCCACATGAGGTTGTTCCAGGAGACTTCTTTACTTGCCACTATATTTATGGCTTTTCCATATTTCTTACCTTCTCATCTGAATATTCTCCTTATATTCTTTCTTTTCTTTTTTGGAAAATTGAGTTACTGTCTGAATTTTGTCTGGTAGTGATTTTATTTCCACTTTCACTTGACACCAGACAGCTTCTGCTAAATTAAGCAAAGAGGTCATGTTTGACTTCCTCTCCTCATGTTTTAAAAATTTCACAATGTTGGGATCTGATGAGGTCAGCAGATATGTATGCAGTCCCATTATTGCAGATCTGTACATGTAATCAATTTTGAGGATGCCCTTATCTCCTTCAGAGTGAGGTATATATAATCTTGGTATACTCTGATTTTTATATATGATTTGATAAGCATAAAGCATTTTTCTTGTTTTCCTGTCTAACTGATTCAATACTTTTTGTGGCCAGTCAGTCACACCATAACTGTAAGTTAGAACAGGAAGAGCAAATTGGTTTGTAGCTTAGACTTTATTATAAGATGTCAAGGCTGTTTTCAATATTAGTTTTAGCCTTCTGAAATACTCCTCACTGAGCTTTATTCAAATTCATTCATGTTTTATCCCCAATTCATCAATTCCCAGATATTTATATACTCCCTCCTAATCACGTTCCTTTATATCACATTTCTGTCCCAGACTGATATTTTCTTGGTGTAGCAGCTTTCCTGCTTTAAATGTTGCTTTTGCACATTTATCAAGACAAAATGGCATTCTTATATCATCTGAGAAAGTTTTAACCACTTGCAGTTGTGCTTTCAACTACGCATATGATGAAGTATACAGTTTTAAGTTGTCCACAAAAAGTAGATGAAAAGTCTTTAAACAAGTTTGTTTTCTGGGAGACAAATTATTACTGTCACCTAATTAGTTAAGTAAGCACCTTAATGGGTTAAGGGCAAGAAAAACAACAGCAGTGACAAAGAATCACCTTGGAATGCCCCCATTTGAATTGTTATCCCTGGGATAATAATTTGCCCTATGTAATGGCTTCTGAGAGAAATGTGCCATGCATAGGTACACTATGAACTTCTCTTTATTTATTTTGCAGGAATTCTCTCATATCATGTAATCACACTTTGAACAATTATGACACCTATATCTTCTTTTCCGCCCTGTACACATAATACTTACTAGCTGGTAAAACAATGTTTTAGTATCTCCATTAAGTTATTAAGTTATTTGAAGGCATGTCTAAATGTCTCTGGCACCAATAGTTTTGAATTTTTGTTATTTAAGTATACCTCAGTGCTCTTGTACAGGTTTTTATTATCTTTTGTGCATAAAAAACTGTATATAAAAAGCCATATAAAGCCATCCTTCTAATAACAGTATCAACCTCTCCACCAATATTTTACTAATCACTTTGACAGTTGTTTATTATAACCTCTTACATGAATCTTCTTACAAATATATTCCACCATAAGTTTAAACTATTCCAAGGCATATATTAACCTTCTTGTTATTGTATTTTGACTATATGGCAGTGAAGAAAACAAATATTTTAGGTGGTCATTATTATGGAATGCTGTTTCCTTATGGAATATCATATAATTTATGGTTCTCTGTTATATAACTAGTGTAATACCTAACACTATGGTACTTCTAGATGTTTCACTGGGAAATTTAGTACCAACTGTATTTGTATGTAGCCAGTCTATAAACTTGAATGTTTATTTTATAGGTTCATAGGTTCATAGATTAGTACTAAGCTAACTGCCTTGTGAGCCATTTTAAGCCTAGCCAATTATCCCTTGCGAGACTTAAACCCTGCACCTTGTGTTTGTAAGGCAAACACCTTAACCGTTAGGCCACCCTCCCAATTTATTAATTATCTATTTTATTTACATTTTTGTTGACTGGGATAGTCCCACTAAGGCACTGACCTCTTTTCAGGGAGACCCCAGGTGATATTCATATTTTTCTTCTCTTATGAATATCAAATGATCAGGAAAATTAAAATGTTACCCTTTCAAAGTTTTCTTTCTGATAGATGTAAATAAACTGTCTTTCTAAATTTCTTGTGAATAGTTTGATATAGGACAGGACAAATCCCATCCCTGCTGTGCACTTTGTTGTAAGTAATATTTCTGATTAAAGTGCAAGTAATTATGGAACTGAGAAGCCTAGAATTCAAATACTTAATTATTTTGTGGTGTAATTTCTGATATTCTAGACCCTCTAATCTAAATCTTTGATAGAGACTGCTATACAAATGCTTTATATCATAACTCTACCAGAAATAATTTTCCCATTTAATATTCTTCTGTTTATGAACCAAATCAAAACAATCCAATGCATAATATGGCAACTCATTCTCATATGTGTGCAACATATTATTCAATGTTTTATTTAAAGTTTCTAAGTACCCATTTATATTTGCCACTGTAGGCTCTCTGGTGGATTATATAATCTTAATTTAATTTTGGATTAGCATAGAGTGTTGGTGTCTGTGGTTATTTCACTGATAGCTTTTCACACATTTGTTATTCAGAAAACATAATCTGGCACTCTTGCTCTGAAGCTCCATTAACTCTTTTTAGAAATATTGTAATAGAGCTCTTAAAAGGGCAATGCATTCTTCTCTCTACAATATGTCACACTATTCATTTGAACATATGAGTCATCAAGTAGCACTAAATTGCCCCCTTTATTGCCATTTTAACCATTTTGTAATGTATTTGCTCCAGTTCCTTAATGTGCCATTTGCAAATTATATTGTTACGCCATTGAACACATTTCTTTTTTCAGCTTGCATTTGCTTTAACAGAACTTGCTAGCAGACCAGGTATAATGCTAGGAATAACAAAATGTATTTATATATACCCCCTTTCCATAACATCAGTGCTGTCAGTTATATGTCAAACCTAATTAGTCATATGTAAGGAAATGTTTAGCAAGTTTGAATCAAAACTATCTTTTTTGTATCTTTGCATCACTTGTATCAACCATATTACCACCTTTCTTTTTGTATTGTGTTGTTTTTAGTATTTTACAGAAAGCACTTTTAAATTTAACTTTCTTATAAATCTGCATAAGTTCAGCTTGTAATCAACTCCCTTAGGTATAATTGTAGATACATGCATCAGTCCTTTAACAAAAGTAATACATCTGATTCAGATATGATATATTTTTGTTAATTAACAATGCCATTTGCTTGACAATTTTCTGTCAAATTCTGAATAAACCAATCATAATAATCAGTAAATGCAATACATTAGTAATCTGATAAAAAGAGTTAATAGGTTTGACCCTGCTGTTAAATGAAGTTATGTAGCTTATGCAGAAGGATTTAACTATTTATTTCTCTGTCTGATACCTTGAAGACAGTACTGGGGCCTTTTAAAGAACCTAATAAAAGTAAAATTTTATTGCAAGCAAGTGTTTTCTGAGTTCTTTATGCTTTTCATTACATTTTGTCTGATGACGATGAAGTTCATACCGAAGGTAAGGCTTCCTAAGCCCAGAGGGATTCTAATTGCCCTGTACTGGTGACAGCATGTAAGTCTGCTCTGCTCCAAACTTATATTATATTTTCTGCCCTTCTAAGAAGTTTACCAGCTAAAACCCTTGCTGCCTCCACATTGCCTGTTTTGAGCACAGTCCCCATAATGGACATTTCAAAATAGTAAACTCCAAATCAGATTAAGACAATATCACGGTGGCACTACTCAATCCCAAGAGTCTGAGTGGAAAGATACCAAAACGCAAGGTCCTCTTACAACTCAAACAGTCATATTTCTGTGGGTATTGAGATGTGTTCCTAATGCAATGAGGTGACTCCTCTATACCAGAGTTTAGCACTCATCAAAGCATCAGGCTGTTGGATAACTGCAGGGGTAGTATCTATACTGGTCAAAAATACCATCATGTCACATCAAATTACTCCTGACCTTAACTTGGAGCTCTTAGAGATACAAAACACCCTTAATAAATCCATCTGCTATAAATACCTTCTTGGAGACATCAATGACTCGAGCATTGATTAACACACCTGCATCTCTGAAAACTGGTATGTTCAGTATTTCCTAGACACTGTTAATACCCATATGCTGGTGCAAATTTAGAGGGTCTAATATCCTTGACCTGGCCGTTACCTACCTAACTACTGCCTCTACCCCAGCTTCACATTCCTTTATGGTTTTAAAGTCCACTTCACATCTCACTAAGTGGCCATACATAATTCAGATTATACCTGAAACATTCTATGTTTCCAGCAATTATTGTCTCTTGAAGGAACTCTTCAACTGCAAATATGACCTTGAGTGATTACCCAGATTAATAAATTTACTTCTCAGTGTACCTTGTTGAATTTGGCTAGAATGTATGATATCCAAAAATAATTACTTCTGTTTATAAAACTGGCAGCTCTCATATCAACAGAAGTCTTCATCATGCTCTTCCGATCAGTATTAAACTGTGTTGTTTCTAGAGCTGGTCTGCCTTCTACATACAGATAAGAGTCTTACACATTGTTCAGGCATATACGAGTATAGTTTAGTAAAGGATGAAATTATATTTTATTTTAGACAGCAATCTATTAACTGGGCTGTGAATCACTTAACTTGGGTATGTCAGTGTGGACATAAAATGAAACATTGTTCAGTCCTACAAGCCAGTTTGTTACATCCCAGCTCTGTGGTTTAAAGTGATAAAGCCCTGACTTCTTCAGGATGACACTAGTTCAAGTACCACCTACAGTGTTGGAAAAAACAGATGTCAGATGGGATCTGAGCATCAGTCACTATCTCACCCATCTTAGAAAGAGGAGAGGTGGTTCTGGTTTGCTGATTTGATCTCATGCAAGTGAATGCTTATGTGACAACAGTGGTCAGTGACCAAAATATGTGGGCTTGATGGTCCCAAGCCAGGTCCTTGACTGTGTGTGCTTGGGAGTATTCATGAATGTGGGAGACTGGGAGTGCATTGAAGGTTGTCAAGGAGATGTGTATGGTCATGTCAGCCACCAGAGGATGGTTAGGGTCATAAAGGAAAAACTGCTCCCATACTCATTGCTCCAAATAATGCAGGCTGCCACTGTGAAATATGCCATATAGTTCTGGGTAAAAGGCACAAGGATTTCTGGGTAAAAGCCACAAGGGATTCTGTGTAAAAGGCATAAGGGATGCTCACCTTAGGGTCCTGGCCCGATGGATAAGCTGGGCTATCCTGCAGGCAGGGGATGGGGGTTACTCAGGAACAGTGAGAGGCCTGGCAGAAGAAAGATCAAGAACAGGGGTACACATATACTCATTGCTGCCTGAATGATGAACTATCTGGGCGGCAAAATAAAAAAAAAAAAGAGAGAGAGAGTGAGAGAGAGAGAAGTTCAAATCTGACTGGAAGATTTAGTGATCAGCAAGCATAGGGCAGAAAGCATCTAGAAAAAATACCAGTATATCTGACAGATAACCCTAAGTGCTATAAGCTTCAGATACCCCATATGTTAAATACAAGGAGATTCCAGTATAGTAATATATTACTTAGCACAATGTATATGGTGTAGGCTATGCGTCTTTAATTTCTAGGAGATGCTGGCTTTTCCTGGACTGGTGCTTTATTCTCACATATTACTAATCACAATATATAAGGTGTAGATCACAGTTCTCTAGTTAAGCCAGTGTGAGTTTCAGGCTGTATATATGTGAGATTTATATTTAACATCTATTGTGACAGTGCTTTTTAAATTAGGCAGAATCTGTGGTGACATGTTTAGAGGTACTGCACCAAAATGGACTGCAACACAGGGACAAGATTCCTGTTATTCTTGTGAGGGAAGTCCTTTGAGTTCAATATAGTCTGTCAACATATCCACAGGAACAGAAAGGGTAAATTGTAACATTAGTATCGTATTGTGTTAGGTTCATTTGTAGGACACAACTGGCAACTCTATTTATATATCCCTTGCCGGGAGTGGAGGAGCTAGTGTCAGTTTAATCCAAATGATATGTTAGTATTAATGCTTAGCACCAAACAATAGAAATGAAGCAACAGAAATACACTCTCACTGAGTTGTTGTATGTGGCAAACTGCTCAGCATTTTAAGCACAAAAGCGATTTCAGTTTATGTAATATTTTTCTGTCCTTAAATGACAAAAAAGTAAGAAATAAGAGAACATGGCTTTGACTTATCTCTTCAGTAGAAGAATTACATTACTAATCGGATAGGCAGCTGTGTCTGATGAATTCTTTCAGCATTTGCTCTTAAATTGTATGCCATGTATAGTTCAATATGACCAAGATGAATATGTGATTGATTTCTGGATTGCCATATCCTGTTAATGGATATGCTTAATGCTTGTGGAATTGTAACACACTGAAAAACTGAGTTGATCTGCATATAAGGAAAAAACTAGATTTCTAATAACGTGTAATATCTGAAGTTGTACCACATCAGTTATGTGGTAATGCAGTCAGTCATCATTTAAACAAAATGTTAAAAATACTGCTTGCTAATTTGTGGACAATAATATTAACCTTTGGTTAAATAATGTAGGCTATTATAGAAATCTGCATATAATTCTGAAGGGTATTCTTTCTACAATGAGCTAGCATGAAGCAGTGTTAAGGGTGGATTATTTTTTTTAGCACTTGGGTGTCAAGTTTTTCCTGTGAACAGATTCACAACACCCCCTGACTGAGTTTCAGTCTTGCTTTCAAACAGCAATAAAATATTTGCTTTGTGATTTTTTTAATCAGAGTCTGTGTATATCCCAATATTTCTATTATACATCATAACTAAAACTCAAGTTAAAACATGCTTAAAGGTATCACTTTCAGGCTGAAAGACTAGCTAAAAATGCAACACGAACAAAGAAAGTCACTTCCAAGATATTAATCTGACTCATTTTGTCCTTGGTTTAAGACAAACTTGCATAGCTTTTGGGTTAAAATGTTTGAAAATTTATATGTAAATGAAAGTTGAGTGCACAGTTACAATAAATGCAGTGCTTTTTTTCAACTTAGTAATCAATTTTTTTAAAAAAGTAGGTGCATTTCTTCAACACATCTAGCTTTTTCTTGTAAAGTTTATTTCCTTCTGTTATGACATCTAAAACAAGTCAGTGCAGAATTACAAGTGAAGCAGTCCCAAATGGGTCATAAGTATGCTAAGGTAACTACAGCTAACTTTAGATATGTACTTAGTGGACCAAACATGGAACCAGCTAGAGAAGTCTGTGATATGTGAAGAGATTAAATTCAGAGAGCTAAATGTCCAGTATGTAGCTAGCCACCACAGTCTATTTATTATAACTTGTATGGGGATTCCACGTTTGTATTTCATTTATCTGAATCTGACATACTGCAGCTATCTAATAAGTCTCAAAGAAAATAATATCTGAGCCTATAGGTTTCCGTCTAAGTTATATAGTCATACACGAAAAGATTCAGCTTTGGAGAGTAACGTATTTATCTGTCTTACATAGTGCTAATATTATTTTTGCAACTCTGTGTTGAAGTGGGTGTCAGAAAGGGTAGGAATCTGATAACCTAGAAGAAAAATGATTAATGTATACGGGACACCATCTCTAAAGCTTTATCTGACCAATTACAGAGAGCTGTTTCCATTTGGAGGTAAGTTCTGCAAGTCACTGAGATTATTTTCTGACAAAATGTATTTGAGGGATTACACATTACCCTTAATGAATTATGTTTAGTAATTTATGACCTTTCTGATACTGACGCTCAGAAGTTTAGACACTCATCAACCAGAATATTGTGTTGGATTTTATTTTGTGTGAGATATTATTACTTAGTGTAATTACCACACTTCATGTATTCAACCAATCAGCATAAAGAATACTGTTATGATGTAATTTAATGGCTGCTAACTTTCTCATTTATAACCCAGTGTTTCTTCCTGTTAACCTGTAACAAACCAGGAAGCATTGCAACATTTTTTCTCCATTGGAATATTGAATTTCTCTCGGTTGTATTAGTGTTATAGGCTGCAGTGATGGAAAATAAAGTAACATGAAAAAAAGTTATATTTGCCTCTGACAAGGCTGTTTGCATTTTTTTTTTGTTTTCTTTTCTTTACAGTGCAAATCAAAGCTTGCTGGCCTTTCATGAAACAACATTTTGAGTCCTTATAGTAAAAAATGTTAAAGCACTTATAAAATGTTAACCCAGCTGTCTTCAGTGACACACATCATCCATCATGTTATAGAAAAAAAAAAAACAGGGTATGCAATGTAGTACATGTGTTTGTTTATACATGCACATGTGTATCTATGTACAGGAATTCTTCTAGTATGATATTTTCAAACATGACATGATGAGTGACACCTGAAAGTGTAGAATATATGAGCTGACAGTTGTTGCACACTCTTTTCATGTATACACCCAGCTGTTGGCTACAGAGGAATGTCATTTCCAGTATCAGCTGTTTGCTCATTTGTTCCACTTACTTCAGATGTTGCCTGGCTGTGCATCTGACAGTAAGGCTTCACTGGTTACTGCCACTTTGTAGTACTACATAATATGGGTTTTGAATGCATTCATATACCAAGCTAGTAGAGTATTTTGCAGCTGATGCTGGGTCTCAGATTTCATGTGTAGGAGTTTGAATATTTTGGAAATTTGGGAATTTTTTGTCTTCCTAGGTCAAAGTGCCTTCTGGCAGGTCTCACCATGACATCATCTTTCTACTCCTCTGATTGCTTTTGTGCTGACTTCTAAGCAGCAATGTGTAACCAATAGATGCTGAAGGCAAAGCTCTCTATGTTTCTTTAATGTCCTACTTTTCGCAGTATCTTCTGCTGGCTTGTAGCTTTAATTTCATTGTTGCAGTGCTCCTGGCATTTGTGTTTTCATCATTAGGCAAGAAAGGTTTAAATGTTCCAAGCTGGAAATTTTAAACTGTAAGAAAATTCAGCCTGCCTTAAAGCAGCATGTCAGACTTGCAGATGTCATTACCGCAGAAGGAGCCTAAAGCTAGCGATGAAATGAAATGTAAGTTATGACATTTAATTGGGCTTGTGGCTGCCGGCAGCATGATGCCACATTAGTATGTTATAATTAACCCAGAACCTCACCTGCCTCCTCCCATGTGACAGCTTATGTTTTTAAGTCACTGATTTATGGTTATGGATTTCCCTGAGCCAGCTTGAAAAGGAGCCCCTGATAATGTAGTCCCAGTATTTCAGTCTGCAAAATCAAGACCATTTTTAAAATGTCATATCTGGGGAAATTGTATTGGAAAAAAAAGATCTTCTCAGTCTAACCGATACTATTTTATGACCATACCCAATTACTATAACAGCATTTTAATTGCTGTTAAGAGTCTAACATTGTAACATCTTTAGAGATTATCATTTCCCTGCAGATGAGTGAAGTAAATCACTCATGTTATCAATAGTAATGTCACCAAAAGTCATTATACTGTTAGCACGTAATCTGTGTCCTATTCATTGTCTCTGCTAACCCGAATTAATGATCAGTGATTCAGACGCCTAAAAACAGGGACAGATTTTAAGTATTGTTTCTATAAACTTAAAGTTGTTAGACTAATATGTTTTTATATTAACATGTGTTTTCTAAGTTTTTTTTCTCTCTTGTATTTTCACTGTAACTGTTTTAATTGTACACCTGGTGGTGCCTTTCCCCTTGGAACTTCTCTTAAAAGGTCCCCAGATCAGCTGTGACCTTGAAGTTAAATATATGTAATCATAGGCAGGGATACTGAAGATTCCTCCCATTATTTTAACTGTGCATGCTTCAGTTTTGGCTGCCTTTGTACATTGGGGTTTTGAGGTATAAAAGTCACAAATGGCACTTAGATGGTTTCTGTTTCTTTAACTTTCCTAAATTCAGTGTAATCAGGAGACCTCCCTTCACTTTAAGTCAATAAAGTAACAGGCCAGCAAACCAGATCTTCATGACAACGAAAAAATCATTATGGAAAGTACAAGTTACCCAATGCAGCTGAAATAAATGTTATTTCCAAATTGTAGTATGAACCAAAGTAAACTAGACATTAACTAGTACAATATAAGAACACATCACTAAAGAAAAGTAATCAATATGATTCAGGTGATGTTGAGTATACCTTATTGATGTTAAGTCTGTGTATTTCATTTGTCGTACTTGAAACACCATCCACACATATTAAAAGTCTAAGGCTTCAGCTCAGTAGGTAAATAGGATCATAGGATCATAGGAGGTTACTAGGCTATTGGCCTAGAGGCCTTTATAAGCCTAGCCAAGAGTCTAGCCCATGTTTAGACAAGTCAGCACCCAAAGTCCCTGTCCAGCAGGGACACAGGTGGAATCCCAGGGGTGTATTTTCTGTTTCCCATCCAGTTATCTAGGTAGCACTTAAAAGGGGATAAGGAGGTACTCTGCTCGATGTGGAGAGGAGTCTATTCCACAGATGGGCGAGTCTCTGGGACACAAACCTGTCCCGCCAACAAGTCCTACTGATATCACACAGACCAGGTTGAGGTCACACGTATGGGTTGCTCAAGTGGAGCTTGACTTGCGGATATGCAGCAGTCCCATCAGGGCAGGGTCTGAGATTGCTTTGTATATCAGACAGAGGTCACCACTGAGGAGTCTATATGAAACTGAGTAGAGGGACGGGGCTTTTAGCCTATCTGTGTAGGGAAGATGTTTGAGGCCCTGGATTCTCCTGGTGAGGAACCTCTGTGGTCTCTCCAGCTGTTGCATGTGCTTTGCGAGGTACATGCCGAAGGGGGCATTGTACTCAATAATTGGCCTTATAAGGGAAGAATACAGGGATGTTATGACTTCTTTGTCCATGGATGAGACACCCTTACTTATGAGGTGGGCTATGTAGAAAGCTTATCATACAATGGAAGCAACATGGTGGTCAAAATTCAGGTTGCTATCAACCTAGGTACCAAAAAATCCCTCACTACTGATTGTGTACTTAGGACATTGTTATTAACGTGATAATATGTGGGAACATCACCCTCCCCAAACAGGATGACTATGCATTTTTTGACATTTAGCTTGAGGCCATGTTTCTACCACCAGACATCTGTTTGGGTTAGACCCTCTTGGAGGACGTCCACATCACTTTGGGAATACTCATATACTTTACTGTAATAACTGGACTTACTCTTATTTTCCAACATATTGTATTTTATAACTGTACAACAGGTTTAAGTGCACATTACGAATGTGTTTTTGTATTATTTAATTTAATTTTTATTAATACTGTGTTAGGAGATTTTCTAAGAACAATTATTGAGAGATTTTATTGTGTCATGGTTTCTGAATGGATTGTTTTTTTAAGTTGCTGACCCATCGTAACCTTTCTTAGAGATTGAGGCTGACCAGCATTGGGCAAGTAAAATATAAATCATTGCATTGAGCTACTATAGGGTAAGGCTCAATGTGCCCAATTGCCATATAGGTGTGTGTCTATGCGCATGTATAAAGAAAACAGAAAAGAAACGTGCACTGTAACTTGCTTCGGGTAGGCATAAAGTTATCTTCATTTGCTCAGGAACATAGAAAACTGCTGAATCCTGGATTCAGTTATTTAGGGTTTCTTTTTATGTTTATGTGGACAACATCTTTTGTCACTGGAGTGTTATGGTAGGGGCTAAGTACATTGAAACAGTAGATATATATGTTCAAGCATGGTATAATTGGTGCAATTATATATTACTACCTCACAGCTCTTAATTTAGGTCCTAGCTGGGTTTCTTCTATGCAATGCAGATATGTTCTTCATGTGTCTATGTGGATTCTATGAGCTGTTGTAGCTATTTCCCTCAAAGACATAAATTGTTTTTAATATGAAGTGTTTTCCATTGTTTAAAAGATTAGCATCATTTTCTGCTTTTAAAACAAAGATGCTAATAGTTTTTCACACTTAAAAAATGATGCCGTATGCTTTTATTCTTGTCCCACTGACAATGTAAAGTCTTCCAATGTTGTAGTACACAGGACTTTACAAAACAAAGCATTCTGAATATATGAGTATGTCTGCTGCTGTGTTTGCAGGAGCCACAGCAAATGGTTGACATAATATGAACTCTCAAATCCCAAATAACTGCTACAAAGGAGATGGTAATTTCAGTATACATGTTTGCTGAATCTTACAGTAGATTGAGACCACATATTTTTCATTACCCAATATTGAATAACCTAATGCTTTTGGAAATCATTGTGTCAGTGCTCTACATACAATGAGTGATGTTATTCACTATACAGAAGGCCAATAACGATGGCCAGTGTAACATAAGATAGTGTTTGCTCTATTATCACATAATTAATGTGAAATGAACACTTTATTGGAAAAGAATAATTTTAGCGGCCCCTGTGTATCAGAAATGAGCCTATCAATAAATATGAGTTTAACACAGACTATTTTATAGATATTTGCAACAAATAGCAGTCAAATCAACATCTCCTTGCAGTTACTGGATTCATTTGCTTTCAGAGTGTGCCAATGTTAAGAAGGTTAAATGATTTTCCTTGGTTTGTCAGATACGGTAGACCCCCCTTTCCTGTTTAAAGTAGATGACATTGATATTTTCTGGTATAATAAGTAACTAGAGCCAGGAAATGGATCAGGGAATAAGGATTATAGGGGCACCTGAGGGGGATTGGAGTTGAAAATGCACATACGTCTTGCTGATCTTCTTGTGCAGGCATGATACTTGCAAAGTAAAATCAACAGTGTTGCATCTAAAATGGCAGTGAGCTTTCCGGGTTACTGTGGGGTTATAACATTGTTTGAGGAAGTCCGATCATCCCTCTTAGGCTCACGCCTATAGACATAGGGGACTACAGGATGAATGATTTCTATTTGAAAGTAGGCTGGATATATGAAAGGAAAGATGAAGGGAGAAAGACAGGGAAAGAATAATAAAAGAAAGAAAAATAGAGAAAGCAAAAATAAATATCTTCGATTTCTTGCCTGTGTGTGTATTCACAGTACGCATAAATGCTCATTGTACATTTTCCCATTCACTGTCCTGAGAGGTTCTTTGTAATAGTAAAGTCTAGTTTTACTGAATATTTCAAGATCTACTCTGAAACACTATCATTTTATGTCAAACTCTGCTTATTTTATTTATGTACTGCATTGTAATATAGCATATGCTTTACCAGTATTGAACATGAGGGAACCAGTGGGTAAGATAAGAAAGCACTTACTGAAACCATGTTTTACACTAGAAGGTGTATTGCTGAGAACATATGCAAGCTTTACACATGGGATACAGGAAGTACTGTGAAGGTAAAATCAGCTCTATTTTAGGCCTGAGTTCTGTAGGTTTGATGTGTCTTTACCTTCTAATCCTAGAATTATTTCTGAGGAGGAGATCCCGGTATCTTTGAGTTGTAAGAGTTGTCTTTAGTAGAGTGGACAGAAACGTTGGGTAAAGAATGTTGTGCCTGTGGAGTTTGCCTTTCTTATGTGGCAAAACTAATGAGAGTTATCCCTACCAGTGGAAGTGTTAATACTCATTTTGTGAGGAGTTTAAAGGGAAACATTGTGATCCCTGAACATTTTTAGGCCAGCTATGAGTGATTTTTTTTCTATGGGCTATGTTTCATGGAAATGAAGCCATTCAAAAATGATTTGTTCCACAGTTGTAAGTACTTTTCAAGACTTTGTTTCATTTAAGTTTTTGTAAGTACATTTCAAGACTCTATTTTAAGTTTTTTGTTTTAACTTATGTTGCCAAAGAAGAACATGCTTTTATTTATCTTTCTCTTCTGCCAGTAGTGCTTTAAATAAATGAACCTTAACTCACAACCTGAAAGTGTTATAATACTGTTTGCCTGTGTAGCATTTTGATTTCTAATGTACCTTTTAACATTATTACAAATGGTTGTATTACTCACTGATAAATACTTGTACAAATGCTTTACTACAGCTGTGTAAAAAACTCTTTGCTGTATTTCTCCACTTCATTTGTGTAAGACTTCCTGTGTTGTATCTTTTTATGTCTTTATGGTATTTGAAAAGATAAAGAAATCTTTGTAGGGTGGTTTATAGGAAGAAACTTTGGAGTATAAGGAATTTCTTTGGCAACTTAGGTTAGTGCCAAACAACATCCTTGGAATCAAGGAAATCATTTTAATTTCTGTCTTAAAACCATGCACAGCAAAATTATGAACTATTTTATATTTGCATAACACTTTCATGTATTTTACATAATTTTTAATGTCACAATATATTGAAAATGTCATATTTTACATTTCTTTCTTTAATTGTTTTAGTTTTTCAGGGTATTTCAAATGTATTAAAGCACTGGTTGTCACAGTAAGTTTCACTTGACTGCTCTCAGGCTTGATCATTTGACTTGGTAACACTATTATGTGATAAATTACTTAAATGGTGATTTTTAGTTCTGAAGAAATCTGGTTACAAAACGACAAAGGCAGTCTTTTGCTATGTGTTTTTTGTACTCATTATGTCTTGAAGCTTTTCTTCCGGAGGCTCTGCTGAAAAGGAGCATTGCCTAGTCAGACTGTCCTGTTCAACAAAAGCAAATAAATAAATATGTGCTGAATCTTGGAAAACATGATGCTTAAAAATGATTCTGTGACTGCTACTAAACCAAGAGCAACATTTGCTGGTGAAATACAACAGGCATTTTTATCAAAAGAAAATCATTTATCACATGTTTTGTACTAGTGGGGGAGAGTATCAGTGCCTTAGCACAGGTTACCACAGATAATGGAGATCATCTAAGACAAATGGCTACTAGTACCAGTCAGTAGTTAGTTAGTCACTAAGAAAAAAGTCATACTAGTCACCAAGAAAAAAATGATAGCAGGTATGCAGCCATTGAGACGCTTTAAAACTTGCAACAGTGAACCAATCCCTTGTTGAAGAAACTGAGGTATGTGACATGAAAGGCAAAATAGCTGACTGTAGAGGCTTTAGAAGCGGCTGAGGAAAACAAAAGGCAACAGACATAGAAAAACATATGTCAAACTGAATTTAGAGCTTCAGAGCATAAGAAGAAGACATAAGGAGGCCCTCAAAACTGAATGAGCTAAAATTTTATATGCACATCTTATAGAAGACTCCATGAAACCTTTATAAGTATATACGATAAAGATGCTATCACCAAAACCTAAAATGGAACTTTCAGGTAGAGCTGATACTTCATTGGAGGCACATACAGATATTTATTTCATCAGGTGATATTCACACTTGATAAATCAGTAAGGTCCCAGCTGACTGTTTTACAATACATATTAAGGTGACTGTTACACCTTAATGTGAATGGTGCAGGAGAATTTTAGACAGCTTAACAGATAGATTTGAAAGAGTGCTATGTAACATGTTGGATTCCAGTGTGCAGGTAGTATGTCATTTCCTTGCTAGAAACAATGATCAAGCAGGGCTGGAGGAACTGCGGTGATACCAAAGTGAAAATGGGGTGATCGACAGCAGACGTAATTATTTCAAAGGTGCCTTTAGAGAGTGAGCTGCAGCTACTACTGTGGTCAGCAAACCACTTTATTATAGTCTGCAAAATCAAGTCGTCAGCAAATCTGAAGTAAATATTTTTTTCTGGAACTCCCTTGCCTTATCCATTATCCAGCAAATACTGACAATTTAATCTGCTGTGCCTCTGCCCCTTGTAAATCCTACTTGTTCCTCTGGCAATTCTCAGACCAATTCAAAGGAGACAATGAAATGAGAGCTCAAGGGAGAGTTTTGGAATGAAGTACTGCTATTTTAATGAATATAATATAGAGTTTAGTCTAGGCATATGTGTGTCCTGAAATATTTTATACAGAAGTGCATTTAAACAGTTGGAATTAGAAAGTACTAGAGAAAGTTGCATGTATATTGTTAACTTTTCTGGTGCATGGTACCACTGTATAAATACATTTGAAATACAGACTCAGTTGCAAATCATGCTATGTAAACAAGTAAATTATCCTAATATTTGCTTTATTTGCTTTTGAACAGCTAAGGGTGGTAAAATGAATTCACTATGTGCAAAGAAAGATTGCAGTTAGAGATATTTAATGTACTGTGCAAATGTTAACAATATTATTATGAATGAGTTTACTAATTTGTGCACAGGTTTAGGAATTTTGCCATGAGAATATCATGCAAAAATAAATCATGATGTAGTGCCCAATCTATATGAAGAAATTTTGAACAGGAGCTGATGAATAGGGAAAGCTTTGCTGTTATTAAATTATGATTCCCAGAAGAATAGGTGAAATGTAGATTTATTGTGAAAGAAAGCCTAACAAAATTAGTGATTTGTATTTTTTTTTGTTGTTGTTGAGGTAAGCAACATTTTCTTTTTTATTCACCTGCAAGATATTAATAAGGTGAATAAAATATATAATACTCATTAGTTACCAATGGGAAAGCAGTCTCATGAATATAAAAAGGTAATTTCTTTGCAGTTCTAGATGAAAAGCAGGCATTTCTGGTAAATAAGACTACACAAACCAAGCTTCAAAGTATGTACATTTAATACACCACTAGGAAGGTATATACTCCTTAGAATCTCGTCTGGCATTCTATCAGCTTAAGAAGTATTGCAAAGAGCTGTTATGCAAGTAACTGAAGGCTTCTAAGACTTATAGACCTCTCCAACCACAGTGGACACCATTGCTGTAATTTAACTAAAACAAAATGTCTTCTATTTGGTGTTAGCACACCTCTTCTTTTGAATACCCTTGCTTTTAAATTTCTACATCTTTGATGTGGTATACTTTTACACAACAAACTGATAGAAATACCTCCTGTTTTTTTCGCGCCTCAGACTCCATATATAATTACAGAGACCTCCCCTCAATCTCTCCATTTGTGAAATGTCATTTTCCAAAACAGCTCCTGCTTTTTGGAGCTCTATCCTTGAAGATATTAGAGTATTATCTCACCTCTTTTAAGAAGTCACTAGGAGAACCCTCTTCTAATGAGAACAAGTGTGACTGCTTCAAAGACTCCGGTTAATGACAATACTGGATCCACTGTGCAGTATCATTAAATATTTATCAGAGATGAAACTATCATTTTTGGAGAAATCAACATAGACTGGCAAACCATCACATCCCAACTGCCCACTAACAGCATCAACCTGTATGTTTTTTTCTCAACTACTCTTCTGCTCTACTAGGCACAACAAACACTACACTCAACTATCTACCTTAGACTGGATCCTGATATCACACCCTTCTAACTTCAGTAATGCTGGTACACATCCAAACTCTCTTAGTGACCACCTACCTGCTTTTGACATTTGAGTAAACACTTATCCTCCAAAAACTCACACCCTAAAATCAGTTCATAATCTCTTCTCTAAAGATAGCTGTAATAATTTACTTTGCAATATAAACTAGTCACCACTAAAGGCACTACCAGCTATAGTATAGTCACCTACAGCAGAAACATAAAAACAATCCAAAAAAAAAAATCTGGTCCACTGTTATAACTTTACCACACTCCAGAAATAAAAAGGAATCCAAGATTTCAGTCAATGCCCCTCCCTCTCAAATTGCTGAAGATTTTAATATCCACTTCATAAAATCTGTAACTGATCTTATTACTAAAACCACCAATACCTGCCTGTCTTCCTCCTTATCTACCCCTAATACTCCTCATGCAATTGGCCGAGACCCTCCTTACCCTCATTGTATAATCCCCCCTTCTGAGAACCATCTCACTTTCTCTCTTCAGCCAATACCTACAAGCCACATCAATAGATTACTACACACATTTAAACCCTGCTGTACCTCTGCTGACAACCTCCCTTCTACATACCTAAAACTCAAGAGCATACCCAGGCAGCATCTTGCACAATCAATCTGTATCTGAATCCAAAGTACTTAACATCTGGAAAAAGTTCCATATCATCCCCATTCACAAAATAGGTAATACCACACTGAGCTTGAGGTAACACCACTGAGCTTGCAAACTTTTGACCCATAGCCATACTTTCTCCCATCTCTAAAATACAGGAAAAATGTATTCATCTTCAACTCATGAAATACTTATACCATAACAACCTCCTTACAAACACACAACATGGCTTTTGTCCTCACCACAGCACAAATACATTTATCCTAGCCTTCACTGAACATGTAAACAGAGCTAGAGACACAGGTAGCTATGTAACTGCTATATTTCTTGACCTCTCAAAGGCATTTGATACCATGTTGCACTCTTTACTCTTGAATACGCTCTCTAACTCTGGAGTTACCCCACCTACACTAAATCAGTCCCTCAGTTACTTACATAATAAAAAACAAGCTGTAAAATGGTCAGATGTTATCTCCCCCCTTTCTAGCAAATCCCATCGGAGTCCCACAAGGATCCATCCTAGGATCCCTACTTTTTAATATCATTACTAATGACCTATGTACTGCATTTGCTAGTGGAGCACTCATACAATATGCTGATGATTCCAGAATAATCTGTACCTCTCGCATACTAGAGTAACTTCTCTCCAATACTCAACAAACTTTTTCTGCTGTCAAATCCCGGCTTACTAGCTGCCAGCTATTCCTCAACCCAACAAAAAGTAAGCTGCTTCTTTTTCAGCCAAAGAACTGTACTGCTAATCTAAACTACTTCAGAATTCTCTGTGCTGATAACACCGCCATTGAAATTGTCTGCCACGCCAAGCTACTTCATGTAGTCATAGACGATCACCTGTGGTTTGATGTCCACATCCAACAAAAAATGAAAGCGCACCAGAAACTTGGTACACTATACAGAAACAAACAAATGCTAACCTCATCTTCCAAAATCACCCTCATCAAAACCTTCCTTTTACCCTCCCTGTATTATGGTGCACCAGTAATTACCAATTTATAAAGCTCCTCTAGATCCAAAATGGAACAGTGCTATAATAAAGTAGCCAAGTTTGCCACCAACTCAAAAACTACAACCCACCACTGTTGGTCATAAAAAAACTAAACTGGCAAGAATTCCCCAAGTACCTACTTTATACCCAACTACTAACACCCCACAACATAGTCTACAACCCCCAAGCCTGCCCAGCACTAAGTAACATCATTAAACCTACAATCTAAACAGAACACTTCAGTCTACAGATAAAGAACTTCTCGCTGTACCCAAACTCTCGAAGGCAGCTGGACAAAGCCTCTATTCCCACTATGTTACAAAAGCATGGAACTCATTTCCAATTACTGCGAGAACTATTAATCGACTTGACTTTAAAACAGTACCGAAACAACACACAATCAACTCCTGGCTGTGCCCTTGCTCTGATCCAGACTAATGTCTTCTCCTGAGCCAGACTGAATCTCTCTCTCTCTCTCTCTCTCTCTCTCTCCTTCTGTACTTCATCACTCTGCATCATTTGCTTGTATTAAATGTAATGTTATGTTTTCTTGTTAATATTCTGTACAGGTCTTGTTACCATTCGGTCTCATAACAATGTACCTGCTTACTTGTAACTCATGAAATTTGTATGTTATCTGTATAAAGTTTGTACATCTCTGCATGTAACTGGAACTTTTCTCTTCAGGCCTCCACTGAAAATGGGTTCTTCTGACCCATTCAGACAATCCCAGTAAACAAATAACGAATAAATAAATAAATAAATGAAACATTCTGCACATTTCTAACCTGACCTGCTGATATTTGTATCATAGTACCTATTCTTGGCATTGTATCTGTTCTTTGTACTTGTAGCTGCATGTGTATTTCACATGGCTGAAATGGTCTTTAAACCAAACCACCTACCTGATTAACAAATATTAAATAAATAAACTCATGCTACATCATGTAAATGGTGGGTTTATTAGTGACCTTAGCCATTTTACCATACAGTGGAGTGTTTACTTATCTTCAGTATCCTGTCCAGGATATAAGAGCCTTTCTGCTATATAATTCCAGCTTTTTAAGCTGCATCCCTTTTATGACAGAGCAATTACACATGTTGCAAGTAATTTAAAACTGGCTTTTGATAAGTGGTATGGTTATATCTTATGCCTTGTACTGACAATGCAATAAGAAACTGTGTATGTAAATAGAGTTCATACCACTTACTGAATGATTGTAAATAATCCCATTTGCTTTAAGTAGAGCAGAGGCACTTCTGCCAATTCAGCCTCAGTGATGAAGGAGTTAAGGTGCTGAGATTTAATAGTTAATGGGGCACTCTCTTTATCTGTCGGAGAGGACAGGCTGTCTTCAGTCCTTTTAAAATGACTGTGGAGGCATCCATGTAGAGACGTGGAAGGAGGTATCTGACACATTTTTTACTGCAGTGATAAGCTGGGATCAGTGACATGAGCTACACTTAATAATTGTCATCCTCTCCATTGGAGGATCTACTTATTCTTTGCCACTTTTCTCTGCCTGTCTGTAGACAGTGGGATAGTTCTACTGTAGTACAGGAAGATTAACATTTCAAAATAACATACTGGTGTAACCAGATACACATTTAAAACCAATCACAGGGAGAGAATTGCAGGAATAGGAAAGAAAATGCTCACTACTGGGTACCTAAAGGTACCCTGGTGCCCAATGTGGTTCAATATCCACATAATAAAATGAGAATGAAAACTTAGTGGAATATATGAAGAAGTTGCACGTCTGGGGTGCTTATTAACCCCAACTTAGTGTGAAATATATACAGAAACAAGGCTATAGAAACCTCTTCATTCTGTAGATTAGGAGATTGCAATGTCGTTAAGAAAATAGTTATTTTTAACATACATATTTATGGAAACATTTATTCTGCAACAAACACTTTACTACAGAATAAACTGGTTGCCTGCTGCAGTAAAAAATGGTAGATTATTTTCAATGATCTGCAAATTCTAACTCTCTTAGGAATGATAGACGCCAAACATTTCTGACTGTGCAAATTTAATTTTAATCATGTGGTTCTCAATTGAGGGTAGGTGTCTCTGATTTTCTAGGGAGTTGCCTTCATTTCAGTATTTCCATATTGAGTTAAGTAATGGTTAAGGTCCTTACCTCAAAACACAAGGTAAAGGGTTTGAGTCTGACCATGGTTTGTTGGCTAGGTTTAAAACGGCCCTTCGGGTCATTTAGCCCAGTATTCACCTCTGAACCTACGAGAAGATGTGTATGCTACCACTGTGCTTAGCTCACAAACTTTTCAGATTTTACTGATTATTTAATTAACATTAATATTTTACTGCTTTGTTGTTTTCTGTTTCAAACACACCCTGATGCAATGATTATTGTCTCTGCAGGGTCTGCAGATTTGATTTTTAGCTTTACAGCTCACTTTTTTATGGCTAAAGCTGTAGCTGTTACACAGAGTCTGATTTTTGCTTGCTCATTTGTCATGATGTAATCTCGGTTACTTATTTTAAAACTTTCTATGTTTTATTTTCATGTAATTTGTATGTACAATTCCAGTTTTACATAGTTCAAGGTTACAAGTTTCAGTCACAAAAACATACATCTATGGTTTTCTTGTTATATCGGCTTCTCTTAACAGTCAGTTAGTTGATCATTAGCTGATCATTCTTGATTCCACAGACTAGTCTAACTCCTAGTAGTTATTCTACTGAGTCACCAAATTTGCTTTATTATACTATATGTTTTTAAGCAAGTAACATAACCATCTATAGTCTGCTGAACACCTTCACTTTGATAGTCATTTATTTGGCTTGCAGTATACATTTGCATCTTTTTCCTCTTTTTGAAAAATGTTAAACACCTTGCTGTCTACTTTA
The DNA here is from genome assembly GCF_019279795.1 of Protopterus annectens. NCBI lineage: Eukaryota > Metazoa > Chordata > Ceratodontiformes > Protopteridae > Protopterus > Protopterus annectens. Next base: position 524,966,519 of record NC_056732.1, read on the forward strand.
TTTGTACTTTGAAGAAACATTCCATATTTTTTTTTCTGAATTGTCACCAAGGCTAAACACTTTGATTTATAGATTACCAGTTTTCAAAGGAGTCACCCTGCAATTTTATTGTAAGGTCATCACTGAAGAAAGAAAGAAAAAGCAAACACTGATGGCTCTGTAGAACATGAAATGGATTAAGTCTATGATTGTGAGTTTTAGAATGACTGTGTTGAAAATAAAAACTGTTAGTTTTGGGTATTTTATTTAAACAAAATAAAAAAGAGTAAATGGAAGATTAAGTGTAATAGCTAGCTTGCTTCTACCTGTTCAGGCATGTAGTTGGCCTGTTCACTGATATATCTGGCAGATACCCAGGGAAAAGAAAAATGTAACTTCTTAGTGCCCCCAAGTAAGTTTTCTTTTGGCACACTTTTAGATCTGTGAATGAAAATCTGGTTAAGTAAGCCAAATATGCTGTTCAGTAAACCACATGGACAGAGAGAGAGAGAGAGAGAGAGAGAGAGAGAGACTAGAGAGGCTTTTCAGTTTAGCTCTTTACTAAAGACCTAGCCTGGGTCACATGGCTCAGAGCTCAGATAACTGAATGTTTAAAGGGATGGTAACTCATACTCTCTACAAGACCCAGTACTAATATTATCTTGCTGCAGTACAACTGAAAGCAGCTTAAAATAATCAATCCTGCTTTATATACTAAATAGCAAACTCTATCATTTTCATGCGAGGACTGGCCTATATAAACATAAAGCCCCATCTGTCTCACTGAAACCTGACTTAAGCCAAGCAATATTATTGGTGAATATTCTCTGCCTGGTTACCACTAATACATGACCATAACCATCAGCAATTTGAAGGAGGGATACATTTTAAAAAAGAATGCTTTTACAGCTATTCTTCTTCAAAAACTTAAAGAAATGGAAGCTGTGGTACATAGCCTCCATTTAACAAAGGGCTATGACTTTTATCCTGGATGTATTCACATGTCACCTGGATTTGTAGATAATGAAGTCGATTGTGTTCTCCTTTGATTTTTTACAAAAACTAGAAGTGATTATATCATTTTAGGAGATACTAACACAGCCTGAGAACAAGAACCATACCTGCATAGCTGCAACCATAGTCTGTAAGACGTATCTGGACTCATAATTCTGCCAGCTGAAACAAATAAATTGCAGGTATTGCTAGCACATGCAGATGATAACTAAAACCACTCATAATATCAGATCAACTAATATACCTGATAACAGCAATGATCATGCCACTGTTTTCATAGGTTGCAACTATCTTTGTATCTGTCATTCACTTTGTTGCCACCATGTTTGTAAAAACTCTGAATAATACAAAGCGACCACCATCATAACAGTACACACAACATATAACGCACTAAATTCTTCACTGATACTTTATAATTGGTTCTTGAATGTATTGTTTTCCAAAGGAAAATCTAGATGTCAACCTGGTATAATAATTTTATAATTGAAACTGTTATTAAATAAAGATATGACTTAGAAGAGTTACTGTAGATTACAGGGCATTATGTAATTTATGCACTCACCAATGTAGTAGTAAAAAAAGGCCCAGTTTGCTTGCCTACAGGACCTTTTCAGTTTCTGAAGGAATTTTGGCAGATTATCAGTGCAATTCCAACAAATCAATCTGTGCAAACCAATTTGTAAGCACTCTCTTCAGAAAACAACTGATAGTGTTGCAACTACTTTGCTGTATACCTATTATACCAGGAATAGGAGTAAGTGGTAACAAAATCGGCACTGCCCACAAATCTCAACATTTTTTTCCTTGAATAACCATTGTGAGTAGTGTATCAAAACTACTGCTTCAAACAAAAATAATTTCAGCAACCAAATCAGTCAACTTTCAACCAGAAAATATAATTATTTCAGGCCTGGATTACCAGCAGCAGTGATGTAAAGACTTCAGTTTTATGTAGTCGTACATTTATTGAAAAACTGCTTACTTGTTCACAGAGATATCTTACTGGAGGTACATACCAACTACTTTCCTTGTCTTTAGAAGAGAAATGGTGCATAACTTTTATAGTTCATTGAGATGTGCTGTCTGATACCTATTACTAGTTTAGACAAGGATATACTGAGAGGATATTGAGTGGACACAGCTGTTATGTTTCTTGTAGAACACATTACTTCTATTGATTGCTCCTTGTTTCTGTCCTTTCAAGGTTGATGAGTCAGCATATGTCACTCACTCCAACCCCGTTAGTCAGCTACTAGAAATTTTAGGACAAATATTTAAATCTGAGTCACTGCCATCTCACTAAGGGCTCCATTTGTCTGTATCAAAATACCAGTTTACTGTAACACTGAAGAAACTGGAATTGCCAGGCCTAATACAAGGAATCCTTTTTGTGTTGCCTATCCTTTTCCAGTCTAACATTCAAGTAAGTTCAGTATAATGCTTGAGATTGCTAGCCATTCTAGATAGACACACTGTACAAGAGTGAATGAATCCAGCATTTAACCTCAGACACCATTTCAGGTAACAATGTATTTGGCCACTGAAGCAGTTGTATATTTATGTTTAAATGATGATAGTAGCTGGATTATCTTTAACTTGTTCATATTCCAGCTGCTTGCAGCTCACTTGCTCACACCTGATTGCTTGTCTGTGTATTTTAGTATAAGCAAGTGAAATACACAGACTTTGTCTCCAAATTTACTTTATCCAAGTTGGTGTGACTTTGGAGGCAGTATACATGGAGATCAGGCATACAGTGTCAGCGGTGTCAGAGTTGCCATGTTGGGGAAGGGGTGTAAGGGGTGTAAGGGGAAGGCTTGTCTTTCTGATCACAAGTAGAAAACATCTACAGGTATTAGCAGTGAGTTAGTTAAAAGGGCTGGAATGAGAAGTACTCAACTCAATAAATTAGATCCAGTAACAGATGTAGATATTTCAGGCTATTGTAATTGTTGTTCAGTATTTCTTATAACAGATCATACTGAAGGCAGATTCAAAGTAAAAAGCATACATTAATTGCTTATCTTAATGATGTTGAACATAGCTTGTATCTAATAATCATTCACTAAAGCTACAAAACCTAGGTTTTATAAGTTTAGAGAACAATATTAATATTTAATATTTGCTGCAAAATGTTTCAAAGAGGTATTACAACAACATTGATGGTCAAAGGCAGGAACACTGATTTTGCATTTTTTCCATGTTAAAATAATAAGGAATCCTGATTTGGCCTGTCTGAGGAAAAAAGGAACATGCAGTTTTCACAGAATTTGACATTTTACACCAGAGAACTAATTCACCAGAAGATATATTTCTGCTAATGTTTATTATTTATAATATTGATAATATTGTCAGCTTATATTATTGAGTGGTATGTGCAGATGCCTATAATCTGTTCTCATTTCCAATATTATATTAATATATATATATATATATATATATATGGATCTAGGACTACTGAACGAAAGTTCAATAGTCCGAATCCAAAATACCCGAACGCACTTTAACGGAAGCTCTTTCACCGAAAAAGCACTTTCATTAAAGTCCGTCCAAATAAAACCCCCACTAAATCTTCTTTTATGCAGGGGGGACAAGTCCCCCTGCACCCCCCACACCCCCCTACTTTTATATTCTCACTCCGAGGTCGCACTACAGTGGGGAAAAGGGAATTCTCCCTTAACCGCACTATAGTGCGACAGGACAACCAGCATACATAACTGAAAGTGCTGCTTCGATGAACAGCACTTTCGGTTATATATGTTCGGTGATTTCTGTTTCGGCAGAAAGTGCCGTCGGGGATCTGTACGGATCCCATATATATATATATATATATATATATATATATATATACATACATATACATATATATGTGTGTGTGTGTGTGTGTGTGTGTATATATATATATATATATATATATATATATATATATATGTGTGTGTGTGTGTGTGTGTGTGTGTGTATGTGTATATATCTGTATATATATTGATGCACAAAACAGTTATAGTGAAATCACCATAATGACTGGAAAAGACATTTAAAAATCATAGGTATAATGCAGAGATTTCATCTCATTAAAATGGAATTTCATTTTTTTTAAACCAAAAATTAGTGTCCCTCGAATAGGATGTTTTTCCAACTCTTACAAAATCAAGATGATGAGAGCATGTTATTTAGAAATGTATCATATGAGCCCACCTAAAAAAAGAGCTTCTAATATACCACTGCTTCAGCAGCTTTTATTCACTTGCAGATAATGTAGCCACAATTTTGCACTGGGCTGGGAAGCAAGGTCGTTGGGGTCTTATCCAATATATCATAGTAAAATTCTACTACATTAACCATATAAATGCAAATAAAGGACCTCCTATTAAAGCTTTCTGTATTAGGTGAGATGGACATAATTTTAGTTACATGTAATATGAATATTTATCTATCACTTAAATATTTAAATGTGCATGAATGTAATACATGGTTCATATTCCAGTTTTAAGTGACATGTATAGATTCTTTTACCATCAGACATTGCACTGGGCTTTATAAATGATAACAGTAATCTGTATACTTACAGATCTAAATTATTTCTCAGCTGTAGAAGGTCAAAAGCCATCCTTTCACTTCAAAGTCAAACTGCTTCCTTCCACAGCTACAAAGAATTCTACGTAAGAGTATTGTTTATTAACATCTCTGCCCTTTCAGAATTAGAGCACAAGAATTTGCCCTAACCAAAATGAAGTCACAAAACATTTTAAAACAAACATTCCCTCCTTTTCAACCAGTATATGACTATCACAAATGTTGTATAGTTGAAGTTCCAAACTTTAAAAAGCTTATTATAGCCTCGATACCTGGCCTATGTACCAAGACTTGAGACTAAACACCAGTTTTTGTGCCTTAAATATTTTATGAAGAAAACTTATATTTGTATCACTGCCCAAGTTTCAAAATTCTCAGTAATATAATAATTGTTGAAACTATTACAGTTGCTTCTTAACACCTCCAAGTCTAAACTAGTTCTAATTACCCCAAACAGTTCTGTCAACAGATGATTCTTTTCAATATGATCTCTTCCAAATGTATCAAAATTGAACCAGTAATACACGCAAAACGTCTAGGGATCATAACTGATGAAAAATTTAAATTTGATGGTTATTTAAAACAAGCAGTGAAAAAAAACCCCTGAAACCTCTACCAACAGAATAATTTGTGCCACATACAAACACTTATTACTAGTCACACAATTGAATAATTCTGCGGGTGACCCTCCCTACTCCCCCTATGTAGTCAGAACCTGGAACTCCATCCCACTCACCCTAAAGCAAACCCATAACCTTACAGCATTTAAACATCTGGTGGAAACATGGTCATGCTCATGCCATTCACCAGTGTAATACTTCATTTCCGTAGTACCAACCCAACTTCATACTTACAATACCAAAAATATCTAACCACACCAAGTAATTCTCATTAATGCATTTTAATCGAGCATTTGCTGGATTTCTGTTCTTCTCCCATGAAGCCTCTCCACTCACCCTTCCCATACCTTTTCTCTAAGCCCCTTCATTAGACCATCTCTCTCATACACTTCATCACAATTGCTTTATTATTTTTTTTATCTTTCAGTTCACTATATCTGCATCTGTTTACTGCATTTCTACTGTACTTCACAATCTGCTACTTACCATCATGCATCTACCTTTAGACTACCCCTTGAGTCCCTGTTATCCCACCTATAGAAGCCAAATAACTCATTATGAATGCTGTATGCAAGTCTAAACCTAGAAACCAGTGTTAATTGTGAACTGTAGTTGCTCAGTATATTTGCTGCTGATTTGCTCCATATATTTAACTTTGTTTCTCTTTTGTTGCTGATTAGTTTAGGTCTATAGTCATTTCTGCAACATGTACCATGGAAAAAATATAATTTTCTACTGCAATATCCCCGTTTAGCTGTTCTTAATGTTCACGGTATTTTATTTCTTTTCTCTTTTAGCTTAATTGCTCGGACTCATTTGTACAGTATACACTTTTTGTCTTCCAACCATTGACTAACAGTTGTTTCTATTCTTTTTATTAGACTTATACTCCCTTTTCTTACTGTAACCTTTTCTTAAATTAATGTGGGGTAAACAAATGCTAATAATAATAAGGCTTACAATTACAAGGCTGAGACTCAGATTGACCAGAACAAATATGAATTTAAAACATTGCCATTTAGAATACCAAAGACTGGCAATATTGAAAGTCCAGCTTTGTCCTCCTTCCTGACCTATCTCAGTGCTTGTTCCTGGGTCCATAACAGTAGGGTATTTCACAATTCGAGCTTATAGTCAGTATGGTACATCCTTGGCATTCTGCATTGTAGCAGCTCATTTCAGGGACTGCAGTAATCAAGCTTCAGAGTGTCAACTATGGAACAGTAAGCCTAGTAATAATGATAGTTGTTGTTGTTGTGTCTTTCGGCTTTACCCGGTTAGGGGTCGCCACAGCGGAACTCCGGTCCGCTAATGATTGGCAGTATATTTTTACGTGCCAAGTTTCCGGCCCTGATGCACAACCTTAAACGAAGGTATGTCCATTCACGCATGTCTCCACACAGAAGACGCTTTAGCTGAGAATCGAACAAGACAACATCTTACTGTGAGGCGACAATGCTACCGCAGCACCACCACCGCAGTTTCCTAGTAATAATGATAGTAATAATATTATTGCAATTTAATCAGTTTTTACTAAGGGCGGCCATGGTGGTGCAGTGGTTAGCATTGTCACCTCACAGCAAGAGGTTCTCCGGTTCGGTCCTCAGCTGGGGTGCCTTCTGAGCGGAGTCTGCATGTCCTCCCTGTGGTTGCGTGCGTTTCCTCCGGGTGCTCCGGTTTCCTCCCACATCCCAAAGACATGCTGCAGGTGAATTGGACACTCTAAATTGGCCCTAGGTGTGAGTGCATGTGTGTGTGTGCCTTTTGTGGAAGGTTGGGCACCGGGCTGGCAACTCGACACTGTAAAACTCCACTGCCAATCATGAGCGGACAGGTGATCCGCTGTGGCGACCCTTAACCGGGAAAAGCTGAAAGAAGAAGAAGTTAGTTTTTCCTAAACTAAATTTGCCCATTGCTAAATTTTGCACTTGGTTATCATAATGAATTATACAGTTACAAGACCAAAACTAGTTCTAAAGTAGGTTCTGTGCCTAAAATAGCTATCCAGAATTCCCAAAACTATATATAAAGCACTTATTTTGTAGTCTAAGCCCTTCCCTTTGCAGAAACTTGTTGCTATGCAACTAACCTGTATCTCTGATGCCTATAATTCAAGGGTTTTATTTAACACTTAGACAAAAAGATAAATACAGTGATTATAAAATAAAGAAAGATGTTAATGTCTCTTCAGCCTGCTGTCCTCACATCTTTTTATGGTTAAGCCATCAGTAATTTGCTAAAATTTATTGCATTTCTACGTGTTCAGAGGTACATCTCTCATCTTTATGTGTGGTGAAGGGGAATACCTAACCATAATTTGATGGTTAGTTAAGTGTTACATCTCAAAAAATATCTAGCTATTACAGAAAGTTTCCATATTTTATATATATATATATATATATATATATATATATATATATATATATATATATATATATATATATATACACATAAAAATGTGTATCTAACACATACTGTACTGGAAGGAATTTTCATAAAGATGATCATGCCTCCATTAGGTGTATTTTGACTAAATCTGTCTCGCTTGTAAAAAATATTTCTCCTATTCCTAATAACTGTAACTCATGCTCTGATGTGCACTTACAGGGTCTCACCACACACTGTCTCTAGCTAACATTTCCTGGAAGTTACAAGTAAATCAGAAACTGGTACTGGCACTGTGATGGTTTTCAGAACATTGCATTATTGTCACCTAGACTCTAGTGCATCTTGGCAGGAGTGACTTTAGACATAGGAAACTAGGTGGTTGTAAAGGGTGCTGTTTTGTTTTACTGTTGAGAAACAGAGAAGCATCCTTTCCTTTGTCATCTATTTATTTAAGTTTTTACACTAGTGGCTGCTTTGACTTTAGTGGCGCTCTTGAACATTTTAGCTTTTAAGCTCCTCTGATTAATCTATTTTGATT